>NC_041041.1:685000-695000 GCF_900634625.1 Parambassis ranga
CTGGTTTTTACCACCTGTGTTTTTAATTTATGTAACTATAATCAAAGAAATTCTAAATCCAGGCTGTGACTGCACAGACATGAGTTCCCTGCTTGTAGCCATGATTGTGTGTCTGTGTGTGTAGAGGAGCGGGGCTTCATGACCGACACCAGCGCACAGACATGTTGAATATCAGCAGCACAGGGATCGGGTGTGAACCATGAGGCAGGCAGCGGAGGCCTCGGGCCGACAAACATCAGGCAGCGGAGGCCTCGGGCCGACAAACATCAGGCAGCGGAGGCCTCGGGCCGACAAACATCAGGCAGCGGAGGCCTCGGGCCGACAAACATCAGGCAGCAGAGTGTGTGTGTGCTGCCCTGGGAGCTCACAGCTGTAAGGAGCTCTGAGTGTGATCAGTCCACAGAGATAATGATGACCTTTGTGTTTGTGTCCTCCCGGCGGACACCAAACCACGAAACATGTCCTCAAAGTGTATTTCCCTGTGTGCTGTCTGTCCTCTGGGGAATTTCACCGTTTCATTATCTCTTATCTTCATCTGTTCATGAGCTTCTGCGTCAATTGCGCCTACTGTGTGTCAAGGTTCAGAGATTCATCATCGGTTTGTGGAGTCTGGAGAGGAAACATCAGAACCTGGTGGGACTTTCTAGGACTCGGATATATATGGACATTTGTTTTTCTGCAGGTGGGTGCGGTGAACTCTGCCGGCCACCGTAGATACCAGCGCATTGACCCTCCGCAGCGCCAGGGGGCAGCACTGCGCACTCAGCGCTGGTTACTGGTGTTTGGAACACAGCCCGTGTTGTGATGCTAAACGTAGGCTACAGAAGAAACGCGGCCCCTCTAGCTGGGACCAAAGTAAACCATTTTTCACGCTAATCGTCTGATAGCGACAGTTTGTGCCAGTGCTTTAATAAAAAGTAACGCTAACGGAAGCTAACTAGCGTTCGTCGGCTGTGTTAGAAGCATCGCACAGCATCGAAGGTTAGCAGTCAGCTAACCGGCCAAGAGTAACGGGAGTAACGGTAGGTTTGTCCGTCGTGTCTGTTGTGCAGTACACGTCAGTCACGTTAACCACAGACCGACAGAATGAGCCACAACAGCCAGCTGCTGCTGCGGCACCGCTAGCATCATGTTAGCATCATTTTAGCATAAACAGCAGTTGGGAGAGGTTGTGTCGAATATTAAAAACAAAACTAACGACACTTCTTGTTTCTGCACAACTCAGTTTGATGATCATCACACCCCTCACTGAAATCAGTGCAGTAATCTGATCATTTACACCGATCATACTATACAGTGCTAAAGGTTATATGTATGAGTCTGGATCCTCAGGTTGTTTAAAGTTATTATTATAAGGTAAATGGACACCATGTTGGTCTGTTGTTATTTTTAAAGGTGTAAATCCTGCTGGATCTGCAGCTGATGATTGGTTAGATTATTGACAGATTGTCTGTTATTAATGAATCAATGTATTCTGACATGTGATGGACAAACCAGTAGAAAAAGTTCCGGTTCAAACTTCCATTCATTGATCATTGCTGCAGCTTCAAGTTCAGTCTGCAGTTACTTCAACTGTTGTTTGACGGTTTTCTGCAGGCGAAGCTGTGAAGAAGCGACTCCTGCAGTGTTGACACCAACCTCCAGAAATGGATGTGAGCATTGCTGTGTCCTTGATTCGAGGCCAGATGGGCACCGTTGTTGAGCGAGCGGTGAACGCAGCCGTGGAGACGGTGCTGGCTGAGATGCTCAAGGTAGTCGGAGTCAAATTTGAGGAGCTGAAGACTCAGGTGATGCTGATGAAGAGAGAGATTGTGGCCCTAAAGAGAGAGAAGGCCCTGAAAGAGAAGGAAAACGACAACATTCGAGCTAAACTGCGCTACACAGAGCTGAAGCTGAAGTACTACAGGCAGGGCGTGGAGGAGGAGCTGCAGCAGAGAGCCTCTGCTTCCACCCTGGTCCGCATCCATCCGCCCCACTTCACCCGAACACAGAGAGGCGGATCAGGCATGTCACCCACTGACGCCTCACCATCATGCTCAGCTCAGACCAGGACTCCTGAAGGAGCGCTGACAAGAAGCAGCCACGGTAAGGACCATCAAAGTGACTGCTTTGTTATCTCTGCTCTGTGTCAGTGACTGTCACTCTCTCCCCAGAATGCACCTCTTCACAGAGCACAAGCAGACGAGCCGTCAGAGTGCTCTGTCCTTCAGAGGCCAGCTCCAACTCCTCGGACCTGCTACCTGCCTCTCTCATGGTGAACACACCGATAGAGAGTCTGGACAGCAGTGCAGGTACACACACCTGCACACTGACACACACACCTGCACACTGACACACACACCTGCACACTGACACACACACACACACACCTGCACACTGACACACACACACACCTGCACACTGACACACACACCTGCACACTGACACACACACACACACACACCTGCACACTGACACACACACACACCTGCACACTGACACACACACACACCTGCACACTGACACACACACCTGCACACTGACACACACACACACACACACCTGCACACTGACACACACACACACCTGCACACTGACACACACTGGCCCCCATTCAGCTGCAGGCTGAACAACACTGATCTGGTCACCCTCTGTGCAGTCTTGTTGTGTTCCGCTGAGCGAGACCCGGCACAGAGGAAGGGTTTGGATCAGGACGAGTGTGAGTGGACCGCCACTCTGCAGCCACACACAGAGGGTGCGGACGTCGGCGTGGACGGTGCTCCTGCAGGGCAGCTGGCTGCGGTGGGCTTGCACTCTAATGGATCTACACAGCCTGACAGCCGCACACTGCAATCTTCTGCTCCACAGGTGACACGCACATACTTTAGATGAGAACCACATCTGGATTCATGTCTGAACGTTCATACTCTGATGTGTCATCAGCTTAGGTCCTTGTCATGTCCTGATCTGTGTAGGTGAAACAGGAGGAAGAGGAGGAGGAGGTGATCTGTATTAAGGAGGAGCCGGAGGAGCAGGAGCAGGAAGTGATGGCCACCCTGCTGCTGGATTGTCAGGTGCAGCAGGATGACCTGCCAGACTCAGAGGTAAGGTTCCAGAGGAGGAATGTTTGGAGCACAGAACAATAATAACTAGGGATGTCCCGATCCGATCACGTGATCGGAAATCGGGCCCGATCACGTGATTTCAGACGATCGGACATTACCTCCCGATCAGGACTGGGATATATTTTTTAAGGCTGTCAAAGTTAACGCTTTCTGTGCAGGGTGGCTCTGTGTCCTGTAGCGCAGAGGTATGACAGTTGCTTTTGGTGCAAGAGGTTCTGGGTTCGAGATGTTGATGTGCTGCGTGTGTGAAATCTCCAAGTGTGGACACACACACACACACACAGACACACACACACACACACACACGGGTTTTGCCGCAACGACTGCCTTATAGAAAGTATCGGATCGGGACTCGGTATCGGCAGATACTCAAAATCAAATGACTCGGACTCGAGGGCAAAAAAACCTGATTGGGACATCCCTAATAATAACTCATCTGGATCTTCTCCTCTTTGGATTGCTGGAAAATGTTTGGACTCTCCTGCTCTGTGGGACTCCACTGGTTAATGTTGCTGTTGCGGTTGTCATAGGTAACAGTAGTTACAGCTTGCTTTCAGCTGCTAAGGGGCACATCAGTGTTAACCCCTGCTTTCCTCTGGCTCCACAGACCAGGCTTAAACCTCACAGACAAAGAGAAGTTCCATTTTCTTCTTCTAATTTTTTTAATGCATTTGTTCTTCCAGTCTCAGAGGTCGATGACAGAGTGGTCAAGACTTCCAGCAGGTCAGAGCAGTCTCACTGCAGCGTTCAGCTCAGCCGGACCCAGCACAGGTGAGTAGCTCCTGTGTGTGTGTGCTTGTGAGTCATTGCTTTAATAACCTCACCTCCTTTGTTACCAAAGGGTCACCGCTGTGCTCGGATTCGCCGCCTCAGTTGGTGGACCCCCTGCCTCCCAGCACCCCTCCTCGGCAGTCAGTGCGACCCTGGAACAAAGACCTCAGCCTGTACGAAGAGTACAAACTGCGCAGGAATGAGCGGCGGCGGCGAAACATCAACAGACGCAGAGAGCTGGAGAAGATGCTGCCTCAGCCTCTGCTGGCGGATATAGTGAGTGGCAGTAACACACAGACCTAGACTAGGGTCACATGCACAGAGTTAGAGCATGCTCCAGGAGACGAGCGGACAGCAATCAGTCTGCGGCTGAAACAGTTGTTAGTTAGAGCTGGGTGCCAAATACCAGGCCTCTGTTGAGGGCTGTCCGGTCCCTGTATGACCGGAGCAGGAGTTTGGTCCGCATTGCCGGCAGTCAGACCTTTTCCTAGAGCGTGTTGGACTCTAGCAGCTCTGCCTGTTGTCACTGTTCTGTTCATAATTTTCAGGGACAGAATTTCTAGGTGCAGTGAGGAGCTGTAGTGATAGAGAAGACCTTGAGTAACTATAATCCAGTGAAATTTCTGCTGCATACTTGAAGGATTTTTATAGAGATTTTTTTTTTAATAGTGATTTTTATTTAAAATACAAAAAAAACTGTGTTTCTCATTGAAAGTCTATGGGATTTTGGTGTACTTTGCCTTTTGGTTTCTCCATAATTCTACAGTAGATTTTTATGTCTCTTACAGTAGTGATAGAGAAGACCTTCAGTAACTATAATCCAGTGAAATTTCTGGTGCATCCTTGAAGGATTTTTTTACAGTGATTTTTTTTTTATATAGCAAGTTTCTCTGTGTAAGTCTATGGGATTTTTGTGTACTTTGCCTTTCAGTTTCTCCATAATTCTACAGTAGATTTGTATGAAACTCACTGTAGTGATAGAGAAGACCTTCAGTAACTATAATCCAGTGAAATTTTAGCTGCGTCTTTAAAGGATTTTTTATAGTGTGTTTTTTTATATAGATTTTTATGTCTCTTACTGTAGTGATAGAGAAGACCTTCAATAACTATAATCCAGTGAAACCTCTGCTCCATCTTTAATTTTTATAGTGCTTTTTTTATATAGTAAGTTTCTCTGTGTAAGTCTATGGGATTTTGGTGTACTTTGCCTTTCAGTTTCTCCATAATTCTACAATAGATTTTTATGTCTCTTACAGTAGTGATAGAGAAGACCTTCAATAACTATAATCCAGTAAAATTTTAGCTGCGTCTTTAAAGGATTTTTTATAGTGATTTTTTTTTAATAGCAATTTTTTTTTAAATACAAAAAAACAGGGTTTCTCATTGAAAGTCTATGGGATTTTGGTGTACTTTGCCTTTTGGTTTCTCCATAATTCTACAGTAGATTTGTATGAAACTCACTGTAGTGATAGAGAAGACCTTCAGTAACTATAATCCAGTGAAACGTCTGCTCCGTCTTTAAAGGATTTTTTATAGTGATTTTTTTATATAGTAAGTTTCTCTGTGTAAGTCTATGGGATTTTGGTGTACTTTGCCTTTCAGTTTCTCCACAATTCTACGGTAGATTTGTATGAAACTCACTGTGGTGATAGAGAAGATGGTGTACTTTGCTTTTCTGTGTCTCTATAATTCTGCAGTTATTTAAATGAATGCCAACAGGAGGTCTCTTCATGTAAAAATGTCTCGTTGAAGGTGAGGGAGCGGCGAGAGAAGACCAGACTGAGGGTGGCCAGGTGGAGGGCCAAGAGGAAGCTACAGGCCTGTCTGAACCAGGCTCAGGTCAGTGAGCGCTCCTCCATGTCACATGACTGCTGCTGTAATCTGTGCAGGTTTGTCTGTTACTGAAGCTGAGCCTGTAAGCCATGTTTGTTTGTGACAGCTGTGATGGGTCTTTATGTAAGCGGCTTGTCAGCAGTGCACTCTGTAACAGCTCATCCTACTTATGATTTCATGGTTAACTAGGTGCACAGTATCTGCTACATGGTCCAGGTCTGAATAATTAACAGGTGAGCTGCTGTCACTCAGCAGGACACCTCAGTCAGACCCCTGTGCTGCTGTGTTGCAGGCTCTTGGTGGCGCTGCAGTCGTCTCTCAGGCTTCGTTTCCTGCGGTCAGTCAGCATCAGCAGCTCAGAGCAGCCTGTGGTGAGATGCACACCTTCAGTCCTTTGTGACACAGTTTACTGCTGACGTTCGAACATCGACACACGAGTGAAAATGAAAGAATTCTTTTATTTTTGTTTAAATCCCTCTGCCCACAGTAGTGCTAAAAAATGTGCATTTTTACAGACGTGTCTTGCTGATGTGGTTGTGACGTGGGGAATGAAACCTGCTGTCATTTTCTTCCCCAGCTCCCACCTCCAGCTCTCAGCAGACGCACAGCTCAGCAACACCTCAGTCCTTCAACAACATGACAGTCACTCTTCCCTTCATACCTTTCTCCTCCTCCTCTCAGCACCACCGAGGCGCCACCAGACCTCCACATGAGCACGTGACCTCGTCCTCCTCGTACCCGGCCGCCAGCCTGGCACAGCAGAGCATCTCCTTAACAGACTCTGATATCTTACAGTGAGTCCACAAGTGTAGCTCCAGGACTGTATATAAATGACACACAGAATGGGGTCAGAGGCCCGGTGGATCGGACCCGTCAGTGCCCTCTGATAGAAAGCACCACAGGGACAGAGGATCCTTCATGTCCTCACTGCCCGCTGCATGTTTAAATGTGTTAACAGTATTTATCAGTGATTGTCTTTATGTGGTCACAGTGGACCTTGGTCCTGCTGGTGTAGTGGTCTTTGAGCAGCGGGGGGAAGGGGGGGGGGTTAGCGTCCGTTGACGATCTTCTGGGAGATGGCGCCGGGCAGCGTGTAGAACAACAGGGCCAGGAACAGCATGGTGATGAGCAGGACCAGCGCGATGATGATGTACTTCTTGTAGCTTCGCCACACCAGGTGAAAGAAACACTTGAAGGGGTTAACGAACCAGGAGAAGGAGGTGTCAGGACGGCTGTGGGGGGAGGAGGGGGAGGAGGGGAGGGCAGAGCAGGTCAGGATGAATCTGTAGTAAGTTATTACATCACACTGTGGGCTGTCATGTGACTAACCCATCAGCAGAGGCGTGTCGGTGGGTTGAAGCTGTTTGTGGCGACACTTGGAGTTTGACATTTTGGAACATATGTTTGTTTTCTGTGAACACTGGTTAGCTTAGCATTACCTCTGATGCCAACGTTTCCCAAGACGTCAAACCATTAAAGTGTTTAATCTGAAGTTTGCTGCCTCGTCAGACTCTTACTTGGGTTTGGGCAGCGGCTCCGGCTCCTTCCGTGCTTTACCAACAGGATTCTTCTCCGCCTCCTCAGCTGTTACAAGGTGGAACTCTGCCTCCACCTTCCCCTGCAGAGACAACAGCTGTTAGCTGCTCTGTGTCACCCTGTCCCTGTGTGTCTGTGTGTGTCTGTGTGTACCGTCAGCTCTCCAGACTTGCAGAATGGCCACCAGCCTCGTGATCTTTTCTGCTGGAAGATGGAGATCCTCTCCATCCCGCCCATCATCATGTCCACCTTACAGGACTTTGCTGTTTTAGCTCCTCGAGGAAATCCATGCAGATCCAGCTCTACTGTGCCTACACACACACACAGACACACACAGACACACACAGTCAGACATGTGAACACACGTACACACACCGCTGTGGTCACACACTCCTACCTAGGAAGTCGTCAGAGGAGAGCGTCTCAAAGTCCCAGACCTGCAGGATGAGGATGGCAGGAAGCTTCTGCTCCGTCTTATCCAGAGAGAAGATGTTCTCTCTCTTCCTCACCACCACCACCTGTGACAGGAACACAGCATGAACCCACAGCAGGCGGCGTCCCTGCACCAGCCTGAAGAGTGTGTGTGTGTGTGTCTGTCTGTGTGTGTGTGTGTCTGTGTGTGCATGTTTGTATGTATGTGTGTCTCTGTCTGTCTGTATGTATGTGTGTTTCTGTGTGTCTGTGTGTCACACACAGACACACACAGACACAGACACACAAATACAAACACACACACATACTCAGTGTCTGTATGTGTGTGTGTCTGTGTGCGCGTGTTTGTATGTATGTGTGTGTGTGTGTCTGTCTTTATGTATGTGTGTTTCTGTGTGTCTGTCTGTATGTGTGTGTGTCTGTGTGTGCGTGTTTGTATGTGTGTCTGTGTGTTTGTATGTATGTGTGTCTGTGTGTCTGTGTGTGTCTGTGTGTTTGTATGTGTTTTTCTGTGTGTGTGTCTGTCTGTCTGTGTGTGTGTGTGTGTGTGTGTGTGTGTGTGTCGGTCTGTGTGTTTGTATGTATGTGTGTCTGTGTGTTTGTATGTGTGTGTCTGTGTGTTTGTATGTGTGTGTGTCTGTGTGTGCGTGTTTGTATGTATGTGTGTCTGTGTGTGTGTGTTTGTATGTGTGTGTCTGTGTGTTTGTATGTATGTGTGTCTGTGTGTGTGTGTGTGTCTGTTTGTGTGTGTGTGTGTGTGTCTGTCTGTGTGTGTGTGTGTGTGTGTCTGTTTGTGTGTCTGTCTGTGTGTGTGTGTGTCTGTATGTATGTGTGTCTCTGTGTGTGTGTCTGTGTGTTTGTATGTGTTTTTCTGTGTGTGTGTGTCTGTCTGTCTGTATGTATGTGTGTCTGTGTATGTGTGTGTGTGTGTCTGTCTGTGTGTGTGTCTGTGTGTGCGTGTTTGTATGTATGTGTGTCTGTCTGTGTGTCTGTGTGTGTCTGTCTGTGTGTATGTATGTGTGTGTGTGTGTGTCTGTGTGTCTCTGTGTGTGTGTGACACACAGACACACAAATACAAACACACACAGACTCAGTGTCTGTGTCTGTGTGTGTGTGTCTGTCTGTGTGTGCCTGTGTGTGTCTGTGTGTGTGTGTGTCTGTCTGTCTGTATGTGTTTCTGACACGGACACACAAATACAAACACACAGACACACATACATACAAACACACACACAGACACACACATACAGATTCAGTGTCTGTATGTGTGTGTCTGTGTGTGCGTGTTTGTATGTATGTGTGTGTGTGTTTGTATGTATGTGTGTGTGTGTGCGTGTTTGTATGTATGTGTGTCTGTGTGTATGTGTCTGTCTGTGTGTCTGTGTGTCTGTCTGTGTGTCTGTGTGTCTGTCTGTGTGTCTGTCTGTGTGTGTCTGTGTGTGTGTGTCTGTGTGTTTGTATGTGTTTTTCTGTGTGTGTGTGTGTCTGTATGTATGTGTGTCTCTGTGTGTGTGTGTCTGTGTGTTTGTATGTGTTTTTCTGTGTGTGTGTGTCTGTCTGTCTGTCTGTCTGTCTGTGTGTGTGTGTGTGTGTGTGTGTGTCGGTCTGTGTGTTTGTATGTATGTGTGTCTGTGTGTGTGTGTGTGTCTGTGTGTCTGTGTGTGTGTCTGTGTGTGCGTGTTTGTATGTATGTGTGTCTGTCTGTGTGTCTGTGTGTGTCTGTCTGTGTGTATGTATGTGTGTGTGTGTGTGTCTGTGTGTGTGTGTCTGTGTGTGCCTGTGTGTGTCTGTGTGTCTGTCTGTCTGTATGTGTTTCTGACACAGACACACAAATACAAACACACAGACACACATACATACAAACACACACACAGACACACACATACAGATTCAGTGTCTGTATGTGTGTGTCTGTGTGTGCGTGTTTGTACAGTCATGTGAAAAAATTAGGACACCCTTTGAAAGCATGTGGTTTTTTGTAACATTTTTAATAAATGGTTATTTAATCTCCGTTTCAACAATACAGAGAGATTAAAGTAATCAAACTAAACAATGAAAACTGAAGAAAAGTCTTTTCAAGATCTTCTGTAAATGTCATTCTACAAAAATGCCTATTCTAACTGAGGAAAAAGATAGGACACCCTCACATGTATTCCCTCTTAAATTGGCTCAGATCTCACACAGGTATATCACACCAGGTGCACATAATTAGTAGATCGTTACTCTGCATGTTGAATGAGGCTTGCCCTATTTAAACCTCAGACATTTAGTTTGGTGTGCTCCTGACTGTTGAAGTGAGAGTGAGCACCATGGTGAGAGCAAAA
>NC_041041.1:710000-712244 GCF_900634625.1 Parambassis ranga
CACACACACACACACCCAAGACACACACACAGAACAGACACACAGGCACACACACACAGACACACACACACAGACACACACACACAGACACACACACACACAGACACACAACACACACCACCAGACAGGACACACAAGCCACACACACACACACACAGACAGACACAGACCACACACACACACAGAACACACACACACACACAGACACACACACACACCACACACACAGACACCACACACACACACACAGACACACACACACAGACAGACACACAGGCACACACACACACAGACACAGACACACACACACAGACAGACACACACACACACAGACACACACACACAGACACACACACACACAGACACACACACAGACACACACACACACAGACACACACACAGACACACACACACACAGACAGACACACACACACAGACACACACACACACACGTTTACGCGACAGTCAGTTCATTTAAATCATGAATGACAGGAAGTGAGAGTCTCACCCTTTTGGTTTTCGAGGAGAAATGTCCACCGATGGACCCGGGTGAGGCAGCTCCATGGGAAACATGTCTACCCACATCTGGACCTGACCCTGCCGGGCACACACACACACACGGAATAATCAGCACTGCCTGTCATGTCCGTTGGTTCAGCAGAAAGATGCAGTGATATGTTTGAAGACCTGATCCATTCCAGGCCGGGCCTTGTTGTACAGAGTTCTGGTCTCGATGTGTTCTGGTACCAGTCTTGCACCCCACAGCCGGGATCTCAGCCCAGCGGTGAAGGATCTTCAGAGACAGGTGCTCGTAGCACTCCAGCGGCTGGTCTGAGAGCAGGAACAGCTCGTCATCCATCGGGTTAGTTCAGATAATGCAGCTTGTGTCAGACACGCTGGCGCCTCTACCTTCGTCCATGAAGAGCGTCTTGCCGGCGAGACTTTGTCAGCCACAGTGATGCGTCCTGGTCTGAAGTGAGGACCGTCCACGCCTTTTTCTCTGCACATCTTGGACAGCAGCTCTGATGGCTTCAGGCAGTCCCTCCAGGGCGTTATACCCATCCTGACGGACAGTGACATGGACCGGTGAGTATTTCTGTCCAAACAGAGGAACATGATCAGAGCAGACCTACAGGCTGGACCTACAGGCTGTACTCTGTGGGGAGTCCACAGGTGGCTCTGTGTTGGCTGTAAAACACGGTTTTTCCAGTCGATCCGGGTCTCTCCAATCAGGTCGTCCCCTCCCACCAGTTCATAGTCGTAGATGAGTACTGAGAGCAGAGACTCCCGAGGAAAAGTCGCCTGAACCTCAAAGGACCTGAAAACAGAGAGAACAGTTTGAAGCAGCTGGACATGTTCAGGTCCGCTGGCTGTCAGCCAGGAGCCTACCTTCCAAAAACAGGGTTGAGCTGTTTGGGAATGTAGTTGTCTCTGTCCTTGATCTCATTTTTGCCGAGTCGAGGACAATGTAAGGGTCGGCCTTCCCATCCCGGGTCAGCAGGGTGCAGGTTAGACGCCTGAGGAGAGGCGGGATTCCACTTTAGAAGATACGTTAAACCTCTCAGAGCTGAGCTGAGCAGGACTCACAGAGAACGATGTAAACTCGGATGAGGACTTGGACTGGGGTGTTGGGAGGTATTCCTCTGCTGACTCTGAAGTGTCCGGCCTCCAAGGCTTCGTCCCAATCCTCCTCATCATCGTCAGTCAGCTTGTAGAGGCAGAATCGGCCCTGAGGAGCAGCGTGTAAACTGAGGAACGTTCCGGAGACACGGCAGCAGCACGGAGGACATTCAGACAGTCTCACCTTGAATTTACCGACAAACCTCTCCTCCGTCCCTCCGTCCTCCTCGCTGGCTTTCCCTCTGAACAGCTCGTACGTGTTCACCCAGTCATCGAACGGCCCAAACTCCGCCTCCAGCTCCTTGTTGTACAGCTGCAGACAGACGATCACACACCAACAAATACAAATGTGGTCAGCAGCGTCTTCAGCAGGAGGCTTCAGGACAGAAGTCACACTCAGTGTCAACGGACCAGGACCTTTGCTGTGAGGTCTGGTGATGTCATATTGTTAAAAATATGAAGCTGAAGGAATGTAAATAAAAACATAAAACGTTCTCCGAGTCCTGAGTCTGTCAGATTCTAGTCACATGACCCCCGTCGTCACACTCTGACACCAACGTTGTGTTTTTTTAGACCAATCAGGAAAGGGTTCACTTTGGTGGAGTCCCAGCGGCTAACTCATCT
>NC_041041.1:712344-714844 GCF_900634625.1 Parambassis ranga
ACACAAATACAAACACACACACATACTCAGTGTCTGTATGTGTGTGTCTGTTGTGCGCGTGTTGTATGTATGTGTGTGTGTGTCTGTCTTTATGTATGTGTGTTTCTGTGTGTCTGTCTGTATGTGTGTGTGTGTGTGTGCGTGTTTGTATGTGTGTCTGTGTGTTTGTATGTATGTGTGTCTGTGTGTCTGTGTGTGTCTGTGTGTTTGTATGTGTTTTTCTGTGTGTGTCTGTCTGTCTGTCTGTGTGTGTGTGTGTGTGTGTGTGTGTGTCGGTCTGTGTGTTTGTATGTATGTGTGTCTGTGTGTTTGTATGTGTGTGTCTGTGTGTTTGTATGTGTGTGTGTGTCTGTGTGTTTGTATGTATGTGTGTCTGTGTGTGTGTGTTTGTATGTGTGTGTCTGTGTGTTTGTATGTATGTGTGTCTGTGTGTGTGTGTGTGTCTGTGTGTGTTGTGTGTGTCTGTCTGTGTGTGTGTGTGTGTGTGTCTGTTTGTGTGTCTGTTGTGTTGTGTGTGGTCTGTATGTAGTGTGTCTGTGTGTGTGTCTGTGTTGTGTTTGTGTTTTTCTGTGTGTGTGTCTGTCTGTCTGTATGTATGTGTGTCTGTGTATGTGTGTGTGTGTCTGTCTGTGTGTGTGTCTGTGTGTGCGTGTTTGTATGTATGTGTGTCTGTCTGTGTGTCTGTGTGTGTGTCTGTGTGTATGTATGTGTGTGTGTGTGTCTGTGTGTCTCTGTGTGTGTGTGACACACAGACACACAAATACAAACACACAGACTCAGTGTCTGTGTCTGTGGTGTGTCTGTCTGTGTGTGTGCCTGTGTGTGTCTGTGTGTGTGTGTCTGTCTGTCTGTATGTGTTTCTGACACGGACACACAAATACAAACACACAGACACACATACATACAAACACACACAGACACACACATACAGATTCAGTGTCTGTATGTGTGTGTCTGTGTGTGCGTGTTTGTATGTATGTGTGTGTGTGTTTGTATGTATGTGTGTGTGTGCGTGTTTGTATGTATGTGTGTCTGTGTGTATGTGTCTGTCTGTGTGTCTGTGTCTGTCTGTGTGTCTGTGTGTCTGTCTGTGTGTCTGTCTGTGTGTGTCTGTGTGTGTGTGTCTGTGTGTTTGTATGTGTTTTTCTGTGTGTGTGTGTGTCTGTATGTATGTGTCTCTGTGTGTGTGTCTGTGTTTGTATGTGTTTTTCTGTGTGTGTGTGTCTGTCTGTCTGTCTGTCTGTGTGTGTGGTGTGTGTGTGTGCGGTCTGTGTGTTTGTATGTATGTGTGTCTGTGTGTGTGTGTGTGTTTCTGTGTGTCTGTGTGTGTGTCTGTGTGTGCGTGTTTGTATGTATGTGTGTCTGTCTGTGTGTCTGTGTGTGTCTGTCTGTGTGTATGTATGTGTGTGTGTGTGTGTCTGTGTGTGTGTGTCTGTGTGTGCCTGTGTGTGTCTGTGTGTCTGTCTGTCTGTATGTGTTTCTGACACAGACACACAATACAAACACACAGACACACATACATACAACACACACACAGACACACACATACAGATTCAGTGTCTGTATGTGTGTGTCTGTGTGTGCGTGTTTGTACAGTCATGTGAAAAAAATTTAGGACACCCTTTGAAAGCATGTGGTTTTTTTGTAACATTTTTTAATAAATGGTTATTTAATCTCCGTTTCAACAATACAGAGAGATTAAGTAATCAAACTAAACAATGAAAACTGAAGAAAGTCTTTTCAAGATCTTCTGTAAATGTCATTCTACAAAAATGCCTATTCTAACTGAGGAAAAAGATAGGACACCCTCACATGTATTCCCTCTTAAATTGGCTCAGATCTCACACAGGTATATCACACCAGGTGCACATAATTAGTAGATCGTTACTCTGCATGTTGAATGAGGCTTGCCCTATTTAAACCTCAGACATTTAGTTTGGTGTGCTCCTGACTGTTGAAGTGAGAGTGAGGCACCATGGTGAGAGCAAAAGAGCTGTCAGAGGACTTCAGAAAAAGATTGTAGCAGCCTATGAGTCTGGGAAGGGATTTAAAAAGATCTCAAAGATTTTGAAATCAGCCATTCCACTGTCCGGAAGATAGTCTACAAGTGGAGGGCTTTCAAAACAACTGCCAACATGCCCAGGACTGGTCGCCCCAGCAAGTTCAACCCCAAGAGCAGACCGCAAGATGCTAAAAGAGGTCTCCAAAACCCTAAAGTGTCATCTCGAGAACTACAGCAGGCTCTGGCTACTGTTGATGTAGAAGTACATGCCTCTACAATCAGAAAGAGACTGTACAACTTTAACTTGCATGGAGGTGTGCAAGGAGGAAACCTTTGCTTTCCAAGAGAAACATCAAGGCCAGACTGACATTTGCCAGAGATAAAGTTGACAAAGACCAGGACTTCTGGAATAATGTGCTTTGGACAGATTGAGTGCAAAATTGAATTATTTGGACACAACAGCAGAGGACATGTTTGGCGGTAAACCAAATACAGCAT
>NC_041041.1:722344-769844 GCF_900634625.1 Parambassis ranga
GTGTCTGTGTCTGTGTGTGTGTTTCTGTGTGTGTGTGTCTGTGTTTGTGTGTGTGTGTGTCTGTGTGTTTGTATGTGTGTGTTTGTATTACAGACACACAGACAGACACACAGACAAACAGAACACACACAGGCACACACAGACAGACACACACACACACAGACACACACACACACAGACTCAGTGTCTGTATGTGTGTGTGTCTGTGTGTGCGTGTTTGTATGTATGTGTGTGTGTGTGTGTCTGTGTGTTTGTATGTATGTGTGTGTGTGTCTGTGTGTTTGTATGTATGTGTGTGTGTGTGTGTCTTTTTGTGTGTCTGTGTGTGTGTCTGTGTGTTTGTATGTGTGTTTCTCTGTGTCGGTCTGTGTGTTTGTATATATGTGTGTCTGTGTGTGTGTCTGTGTGTTTCTGTGTGTGTGTCTGTCTGTGTGTGTGTCTGTGTGTGTGTGTGCGTGTCTGTCTGTGTGCCTGTGTGTGTTCTGTTTGTCTGTGTGTCTGTGTGTGTTCTGTTTGTCTTTGTGTGTCTGTCTGTGTGTGATGCTGTGTGTGTCGCTGTGTGTGTGTGTGTGTGTGTCTGTCTGTATGTATGTGTGTGTGTCTGTATGTATGTGTGTCTGTCTGTGTGTGTGTGTGTCTGTGTGTTTGTATGTGTGTGTTTGTATGTATCTGTGTGTGTGTGTGTGTGTGTGTTTGTATGTGTGTCTGTATGTATGTGTGTCTGTGTGTTTGTATGTATGTGTGTCTCTGTGTGTGTCTGTGTGTGTGTGTTTGTATGTGTCTGTCTGTTTGTATGTATGTGTGTCTGTGTGTTTGTATGTATGTGTGTCTCTGTGTGTGTCTGTGTGTGTCTGTCTGTGTATGTGTGTGTGTGTGTGTGTCTGTGTGTGTGTGTCTGTGTGTTTGTATGTGTGTTTCTGTGTGTCTGTGTGTTTCTGTGTCTGTGTTTGTATGTGTCTGTCTGTTTGTATGTATGTGTGTCTGTGTGTTTGTATGTATGTGTGTGTCTGTCTGTGTGTGTGTCTGTGTGTGTGTGTGTGTCTGTGTGTTTCTGTGTGTGTGTCTGTGTGTGTGTCTGTGTGTGTGTGTGTGTGTGTGTGTTTGTATGTGTGTTTCTGTCTGTGTGTTTGTATTACAGACACACAGACAGACACACAGACAAACAGAACACACACAGGCACACACAGACACACACACACACAGACACACACACACACAGACTCAGTGTCTGTATGTGTGTGTATCTGTGTGTGCGTGTTTGTATGTATGTGTGTGTGTGTGTGTCTGTGTGTTTGTATGTATGTGTGTGTGTGTCTGTGTGTTTGTATGTATGTGTGTCTGTGTGTTTGTATGTATGTGTGTGTCTGTCTGTGTGTGTGTGTGTGTGTGTCTGTCTGTGTGTATGTATGTGTGTGTGTCTTTTTGTGTGTCTGTGTGTGTGTCTGTGTGTTTGTATGTGTGTTTCTCTGTGTCGGTCTGTGTGTTTGTATATATGTGTGTCTGTGTGTGTGTCTGTGTGTTTCTGTGTGTGTTTCTGTGTGTGTGTCTGTTTGTGTCTGTGTGTGTCTGTCTGTGTGCGTGTCTGTCTGTGTGCCTGTGTGTGTTCTGTTTGTCTGTGTGTCTGTGTGTGTTCTGTTTGTCTTTGTGTGTCTGTCTGTGTGTGATGCTGTGTGTGTTCTGTTTGTCTTTGTGTGTCTGTCTGTGTGTGATGCTGTGTGTGTCGCTGTGTGTGTGTGTGTGTGTGTGTGTCTGTGTGTGTGTGTCTGTCTGTATGTATGTGTGTGTGTGTTTGTATGTATGTGTGTGTGTGTGTCTGTATGTATGTGTGTCTGTCTGTGTGTGTGTGTCTGTCTGTGTCTGTGTGTATATATGTGTGTGTGTGTGTCTGTCTGTGTGTGTGTGTCTGTTTGTGTGTCTGTGTGTTTCTGTGTGTGTCTGTTTGTGTGTCTGTCTGTCTGTGTGTGTGTGTCTGTCTGTGTGTTTGTATATATGTGTGTCTGTGTGTGTCTGTGTGTGTGTGTGTGTGTGTGTCTGTATGTGTGTCTGTGTGTTTCTGTGTGTGTGTCTGTGTGTGTTCTGTTTGTGTCTGTGTGTGTCTGTGTGTGCCTGTTTGTGTTCTGTTTGTCTGTGTGTGTCTGTGTGTGTTCTGTTTGTCTTTGTGTGTCTGTGTGCGTCTGTGTTTGTCTGTCTGAGTGTGTCTCTGTGTGTGTCTGTCTGTGTGTGTGTCTGTGTATGTATGTATGTGTGTCTGTGTGTTTCTGTGTGTTTCTGTTTGTGTGTGTCTGTGTGTGTGTCTGTGTATTTGTATGTATGTTTCTGTGTGTCTGTCTGTCTGTATGTGTGTGTGTGTTTGTATGTGTCTGTCTGTGTGTGTGTCTGTCTGTGTATGTATGTGTGTGTGTGTGTCTGTGTCTGTGTGTGTCTGTTTGTGTGTCTGTCTGTCTGTGTGTGTGTGCGTGTCTGTGTGTTTGTATGTGTGTTTCTCTGTGTCTGTCTGTGTGTGTGTGTGTGTCTGTCTGTGTGTTTGTATATGTGTGTGTGTGTGTGTGTGTCTGTATGTGTGTCTGTGTGTTTCTGTGCGTGTGTCTGTGTGTGTTCTGTTTGTGTCTGTGTGTGGCTGTGTGTGTGTGTGTGTGTGTGCGTGTGTGTGTGTCTGTCTGTGTGTGCCTGTGTGTGTTCTGTTTGTCTGTGTGTGTCTGTGTGCGTCTGTGTTTGTCTGTCTGAGTGTGTGTCTGTGTGTGTGTGTGTGATGCTGTGTGTGTCGCTGTGTGTGTGTCTGTGTGTCTGTCTGTGTGTTTGTATGTATGTGTGTGTGTCTGTGTGTGTGTGTGTGTCTGTGTATGTATGTGTGTCTGTGTGTGTGTCTGTGTGTTTCTGTTTGTGTGTGTCTGTGTGTGTGTCTGTCTGTGTGTGTCTGTGTGTGTGTCTGTCTGTGTGTGTGTCTGTGTGTGTCTGTCTGTGTATGTATCTGTGTGTGTCTGTCTGTGTGTGTGTGTTTCTGTGTGTGTCTGTGTGTGTCTGTGTGTTTGTATGTGTGTGTTTGTATGTATCTGTGTGTGTGTGTGTGTGTGTCTGTGTGTGTATGTGTGTATGTATGTGTGTGTGTGTCTGTATGTATGTGTGTCTCTGTGTCTGTGTGTGTGTGTGTGTGTGTTTGTATGTGTGTGTCTGTCTGTGTGTTTGTATTACAGACACACAGACAGACACACACAGACTCAGTGTCTGTATGTGTGTGTTTGTATGTATGTGTGTGTGTGTGTGTGTCTGTGTGTTTGTATTTGTGTGTCTGTGTGCCTTTGTGTGTCTGTGTGTTTGTATGTATGTGTGTGTCTGTCTGTGTGTGTGTCTGTGTGTGTGTGTGTGTTTCTGTGTGTGTGTGTCTGTGTGTGTGTCTGTGTGTGTGTCTGTGTGTTTGTATGTGTGTTTCTGTGTGTCTGTGTGTGTGTCTGTATGCATGTGTGTCTCTGTGTTTGTGTGTGTGTGTGTGTGTGTGTTTGTATGTGTGTGTCTGTCTGTGTGTTTGTATTACAGACACACAGACAGACACACAGACAAACAGAACACACACAGGCACACACAGACAGACACACACACACACAGACACACACACACACAGACTCAGTGTCTGTATGTGTGTGTGTGTGTGTCTGTGTGTTTGTATGTATGTGTGTGTGTGTCTGTGTGTTTGTATGTATGTGTGTGTGTGTCTGTGTGTTTGTATGTATGTGTGTCTGTGTGTTTGTATGTATGTGTGTCTGTCTGTGTGTGTGTGTGTGTCTGTCTGTGTGTATGTATGTGTGTGTGTCTTTTTGTGTGTCTGTGTGTGTGTCTGTGTGTTTGTATGTGTGTTTCTCTGTGTCGGTCTGTGTGTTTGTATATATGTGTGTCTGTGTGTGTGTCTGTGTGTTTCTGTGTGTGTGTCTGTCTGTGTGTGTGTCTGTGTGTGTGTGTGCGTGTCTGTCTGTGTGCCTGTGTGTGTTCTGTTTGTCTGTGTGTCTGTGTGTGTTCTGTTTGTCTTTGTGTGTCTGTCTGTGTGTGATGCTGTGTGTGTCGCTGTGTGTGTGTGTGTGTGTGTCTGTCTGTATGTATGTGTGTGTGTCTGTATGTATGTGTGTCTGTCTGTGTGTGTGTGTGTCTGTGTGTTTGTATGTGTGTGTTTGTATGTATCTGTGTGTGTGTGTGTGTGTGTGTTTGTATGTGTGTCTGTATGTATGTGTGTCTGTGTGTTTGTATGTATGTGTGTCTCTGTGTGTGTCTGTGTGTGTGTGTGTTTCTGTGTGTGTGTGTTTGTATGTTTCTGTCTGTTTGTATGTATGTGTGTCTGTGTGTTTGTATGTATGTGTGTCTCTGTGTGTGTCTGTGTGTGTCTGTCTGTGTATGTGTGTGTGTGTGTGTGTCTGTGTGTGTGTCTGTGCGTTTCTGTGTGTGTGTGTCTGTGTGTTTGTATGTGTGTTTCTGTGTGTCTGTGTGTGTCTGTGTGTATGTGTGTCTGTGTGTGTGTGTGTGTGTATGTGTGTGTGTGTGTTTGTATGTGTGTGTCTGTCTGTGTGTTTGTATTACAGACACACAGACACACACAGACAAACAGAACACACACAGACACACACACACACACAGACTCAGTGTCTGTATGTGTGTGTGTCTGTGTGTGCGTGTTTGTATGTATGTGTGTGTGTCTGTGTGTTTGTATTTGTGTGTCTGTGTGTCTGTGTGTTTGTATGTGTGTGTGTGTGTCTGTGTGTGTTTGTATGTATGTGTGTGTGTGTCTGTGTGTTTGTATATATGTGTGTGTGTCTGTGTGTTTGTATGTATGTGTGTCTGTGTGTCTGTCTGTGTGTGTGTCTGTGTGTGCCTGTGTGTGTTCTGTTTGTCTGTGTGTGTCTGTGTGTGTTCTGTTTGTCTTTGTGTGTCTGTGTGCGTCTGTGTTTGTCTGTCTGAGTGTGTGTCTGTGTGTGTGTGATGCTGTGTGTCGCTGTGTGTGTGTCTGTGTGTCTGTCTGTGTGTCTGTGTCTGTGTGTGTGTGTGTGTCTGTACCTTCTCAGCAGGCAGGTAGCTGAAGGGGAACACGAGGCGCCAGTTGAAGTTTCCCTCTCCGGTCAGAGAGTTGTAGTGGACGTCTGTCTCCTGCCGGTCGTCCTCTAAACCTTTCAGCCAGCTGCAGAGACACAGTGTTAAAGGACACGTGGACATGATGAAGGGAATGATGTCCACATAAACATCTGTGTTCTTGTGAGAACTGATTTTTTACTGGGTCATTTTCTGTGTGTCAACGTGAAGAAAGCTCGATGTGCAGGTGATGGAGCCGATCTGATCTTAAAGGGCCAGTTCATCACAAACCGCCATGAAAAGGTGAACTGTCCCTTTAAGATCAGCTTTACTGTGTGACACCGACTGCACTGACTGCACTGACTGCACTGACTGCACCGACTGCACTGACTGCACCGACTGCACTGACTGCACCGACTGCACCGACTGCACTGACCCTTTGACGTAGATGTCACTGGACTTCTGACCGGTCAGGAAGTTACTGTCGTCCAGAATCACATCCTCCGTGTTCCAGATGATGATACGCAGCTCGTACCTGAACACACACACAGACACACACACACAGACACACAGACAGACACACAGACAGACACACACACAGACAGACACACACACAGACACACACACACAGGCACACAGACAGACACACACACACAGACAGACACACACACACAGACAGACACACACACAGACAGACACACACACAGACACAGACACACAGACACACACACACAGACAGACACACACACAGACAGACACACACACAGACACACACACACAGGCACACAGACACACACACACAGGCACACAGACAGACACACACACACAGACAGACACACACACAGACACACACACACAGACAGACACACACACAGACACACACACACAGGCACACAGACAGACACACACACAGACAGACACACACACACACACACACACAGACACACACACACAGACAGACACACAGGCACACACACACAGACAGACACAGACACACACACACAGACACACACACACAGACACACACACACACAGACACACACACACACACACAGACAGACACACAGGCACACACACACACACACAGACAGACACAGACACACACACACACACAGACACACACACACACACACACAGACACACACACACACACACACAGACACACACACACACACACACAGACACACACACACAGACAGACACACAGGCACACACACACACAGACACAGACCACACACACAGACAGACACACACACACACAGACACACACACACAGACACACACACACACAGACACACACACAGACACACACACACACAGACACACACACAGACACACACACACAGACAGACACACACACACAGACACACACACACACACGTTTACGCGACAGTCAGTTCATTTAAATCATGAATGACAGGAAGTGAGAGTCTCACCCTTTTGGTTTTCGAGGAGAAATGTCCACCGATGGACCCGGGTGAGGCAGCTCCATGGGAAACATGTCTACCCACATCTGGACCTGACCCTGCCGGGCACACACACACACGGAATAATCAGCACTGCCTGTCATGTCCGTTGGTTCAGCAGAAAGATGCAGTGATATGTTTGAAGACCTGATCCATTCCAGGCCGGGCCTTGTTGTACAGAGTTCTGGTCTCGATGTGTTCTGGTACCAGTCTGCACCCCACAGCCGGGATCTCAGCCCAGCGGTGAAGGATCTTCAGAGACAGGTGCTCGTAGCACTCCAGCGGCTGGTCTGAGAGCAGGAACAGCTCGTCATCCATCGGGTTAGTTCAGATAATGCAGCTTGTGTCAGACACGCTGGCGCCTCTACCTTCGTCCATGAAGAGCGTCTTGCCGGCGAAGACTTTGTCAGCCACAGTGATGCGTCCTGGTCTGAAGTGAGGACCGTCCACGCCTTTTTCTCTGCACATCTTGGACAGCAGCTCTGATGGCTTCAGGCAGTCCCTCCAGGCGTTATACCCATCCCTGACGGACAGTGACATGGACCGGTGAGTATTTCTGTCCAAACAGAGGAACATGATCAGAGCAGACCTACAGGCTGGACCTACAGGCTGTACTCTGTGGGGAGTCCACAGGTGGCTCTGTGTTGGCTGTAAAACCGGTTTTCCAAGTCGATCCGGGTCTCTCCAATCAGGTCGTCCCCTCCCACCAGGTCATAGTCGTAGATGAGTACTGAGAGCAGAGACTCCCGAGGAAAAGTCGCCTGAACCTCAAAGGACCTGAAAACAGAGAGAACAGTTTGAAGCAGCTGGACATGTTCAGGTCCGCTGGCTGTCAGCCAGGAGCCTACCTTCCAAAAACAGGGTTGAGCTGTTTGGGAATGTAGTTGTCTCTGTCCTTGATCTCATTTTTGCCGAGTCGAAGGACAATGTAAGGGTCGGCCTTCCCATCCGGGTCAGCAGGGTGCAGGTTAGACGCCTGAGGAGAGGCGGGATTCCACTTTAGAAGATACGTTAAACCTCTCAGAGCTGAGCTGAGCAGGACTCACAGAGACGATGTAAACTCGGATGAGGACTTGGACTGGGGTGTTGGGAGGTATTCCTCTGCTGACTCTGAAGTGTCCGGCCTCCAAGGCTTCGTCCCAATCCTCCTCATCATCGTCAGTCAGCTTGTAGAGGCAGAATCGGCCCTGAGGAGCAGCGTGTAAACTGAGGAACGTTCCGGAGACACGGCAGCAGCACGGAGGACATTCAGACAGTCTCACCTTGAATTTACCGACAAACCTCTCCTCCGTCCCTCCGTCCTCCTCGCTGGCTTTCCCTCTGAACAGCTCGTACGTGTTCACCCAGTCATCGAACGGCCCAAACTCCGCCTCCAGCTCCTTGTTGTACAGCTGCAGACAGACGATCACACACCAACAAATACAAATGTGGTCAGCAGCGTCTTCAGCAGGAGGCTTCAGGACAGAAGTCACACTCAGTGTCAACGGACCAGGACCTTTGCTGTGAGGTCATGGTGATGTCATATTGTTAAAAATATGAAGCTGAAGGAATGTAAATAAAAACATAAAACGTTCTCCGAGTCCTGAGTCTGTCAGATTCTAGTCACATGACCCCCGTCGTCACACTCTGACACCAACGTTGTGTTTTTTTAGACCAATCAGGAAAGGGTTCACTTTGGTGGAGTCCCAGCGGCTAACTCATCTTTTCTGATGCTACATACAGATGCTAGCTGTGAGAACGTCCAGTGTTAGCATGGGGCTACAGAATGCTAACAAAACTTAGAAACATCCATCCAGACATTTACTGTCAGCGATGCTCTGACCCGTCCACTGAGGAGACAGGAAGTGGACAGCATGAGAGGAACAGTTAGCCGGTTAGCATTACCCCTGCCGAATGAGGCCGTACCTTCAGTGTGGCTAATCTGGTTGGAAGGCTGGTGGTGGGCTCCAGAGCTCCCTTTACTTTCTGCTTCTTCTTCCTGTCTCCATCGGACTGGCTGCTGACTGATGGAACAAACACAAACGCTTTCAGAGGTGAACACACACAGACACACCGCCATGAGACTCGGCGGACTCTCCCTCCGTCTCTGCTCTGTCTTTCCTGAGCCATCCTCATCAAAAGCACCTGTACATCAATGAGCCAATCACAGAGCGGCCTGCTTTGGCCCGTCTGCAGGGCCACACCACAGAAACCAATGAGATGCAGTCAGTTCCCACCACAGCCTCCAGAGGGCAGTAAAGCAGTGAAAATGAGACCGAAGCTAGTCGTCTGTAATCTTACCCAGAGAGTCTAGTCCATCGCTGAGCAAGCTGTGGTACGACAACGCTGCAACACACAACAGTGTGTGTGTGGGTGAGTGGGACAGCAGCTACCGCTACACACACAGTTATTGATCTAACTGATCAAAGCAACATTTATTTTAAAAGTCCAGATGTAACTAGTGAATATTGAAAGCCTGGCACACAAGAGTCAGCCAGGCCTCAGGGCCCGAGCTGAACCAGAGTCCAGTCAGGAAGTGCGGTCAGTTCTGTCCAATCAGGGTCCAGTCAGGAAGTGCTGTCAGTTCTGTGTGTTTCAGCAGTGACTGCTGGGTCTGAGTCATTCCATTACTCCTGTCAGATACGAGCTGCTTCAGCTTCATCCAGGGAGGCCGCTGTAACGTTCTGTCAGTTCTGGGTATGATGCTAATCAATCATCATCATCTTAACCGAACCGTCACCTGGTGAGTGCGTCTCTTACCTCTCTCAAACACATGTGGGAACAGAGACCCGTCCTTCTGCCGGCTCTGAAACACACACAGCCAGCGTTGTGGTGCGTCCGTCTGTCAGCTTCACCGTGTAACCCTGAACCATGTGACCGACCTGTTTCTCCACTGACGCGTAGTACTTGGACCACCAGTCGATGACGCTCTCTGCTGACTCGTCAGCGATGGTCCGCCTCCTGCGCTTGGTGGATCGACGTGTGCTCTTTGCCTTGGTGTCCTGAATTATGAACGCACACACACACAAAGGGATTTGTAGACGGGTGGGTGAGGGCCACATAGACGTCCACAAGAAAAGCAAAGGGCCATGTTTTTATCATGAATGATAACCGGCTCAGTATCTACCCCTTTATAAACACTAGTTTCATCATTGTAAGAGTCATTCACTGCTCCTCTGTCCTCTGTCCTCTGTCCCTGTCCCTGTCCTGTGTGTGTGTGTGTGCGTGCGTGCGTGTGCACTCTGACCTTTTTCTTCCCAGCTTCTTGCACCACAATGGGTGGAGGCGGAGGCGGAGCTTCATGTTCTATGGTGATCAGGGTGTCCTGGGTGGTTTCTGATGGGGCGGAGCTGATCTCTGCAGGGTCCCAGGGCCGCCCTGATGGACGGGACGTGGAGCATGTTAGGACCTAGGAGGCTGGAGGAACAGACTCACAGTGCAGCTGTCTCACCCTCTGCACCACGTGGCTCCGCAGCCCCCGGCGTGTGCGTGACCTCGGCCGGTTTGTGTGTCTGTGTGGGCGCGGGCGGTGCAGGAGGTGGAGTATACTTGAAGGCCTTGAGGTTGTTGATGATGTGATTTCCAACCAGCGTGCTGCGGCCAAAGGCTCTCCAGTCCACCACGGTGATGCTGAGGGGAGGGTGGAGGTGCTCGTTCTCCGGCAGCTCCTGCAGAACACAGTCAAAACAATCAAGTGCTGCTAAGTGGCTAAAGGGGCTACAGATGATGTCATCAAACGTTTGTACTGTTGAAGAGGTCGGAGCGGTAAACATGGTGGTGCTGGTGTTGTAGTCATGTGACCGTGGGGGGAATAAAGTTATTCTGTTCTATATGAATGAGTAACAGGCAGCCTACTGTGCATGCAGCTGTCTGGAATTACTGACCTATCAGCCAATCAGAAAATAGGATTTCTTGTTGCCAGGTGAGGTCTGAGCTTCAGCTGTAAGCATGCGGCCCATGATGCAGCAGCAACCTGTGCGCTGCAGGCTGTACAGGTGGAGCTGGAGGTGGAGGAGAGTCAGGAGAGGGACAGAGGGCCCGCCACTGTTCAAGGGCCGTGTGGGGCTGAGTGTGTGTTTGTTTACTTTGTCGTTGGGTTTGGTACTGTTGTGTGTTGTGATGTCTGACGTGTGTTGTGTAATCACCAGTTCTATGACATCCATCAGTGTGGTGAAGTTCGGGTTGGATTTGTACTTCTGGATGACGGAGGAGCGCAACGTTTTACCTGCACAATCTATGAACACCTGAAAGAGAGAGAGTCGGCTCCTAAACACAGAGCGGCAGGGAGAGAGGGAGAGAGAGAGAGAGAGAGAGAGAGAGAGAGAGAGAGGGAGAGAGAGCGAGAGAGAGAGAGAGCGAGGGAGAGAGAGCGAGCGAGAGAGAGCGAGGGAGAGAGAGCGAGCGAGAGGAGAGAGGGAGAGAGAGCGAGCGAGAGAGAGAGAGGGAGAGAGAGCGAGCGAGAGAGAGAGAGAGAGAGCGAGCGAGAGAGAGAGGGGGAGAGCGAGAGAGAGAGAGAGCGAGAGAGAGCGCGAGAGAGAGAGAGAGCGAGAGAGAGAGAGGGGGAGAGCGAGAGAGCGAGAGCGCGAGAGAGAGAGAGCGAGAGAGAGCGAGATAGAGAGTGAGAGAGAGAGAGAGCGAGAGAGAGAGAGAGAGAGAGAGGGGGAGAGAGCGAGAGAGAGGGAGAGAGCAAGAGCGCGAGAGAGAGAGAGAGAGAGAGCACACCTGTGGTCGATCTACAGACAGGAACTGAACCTTTTTCAGCTCCCTCAGACCCCAGAACAGCACCTGGTGAAACGCACACACAGACACACACAGACACACACAGACACACACACAGGGATGTTAGGATTAAAAACATAAAACGAATCAACATTTTTACACACACACACACCTCGAGCCTGTAGGTGCTGAGAACTGGCCTGATGTTGGCAGGAACTCTGTAAATCCCTCCGACCCGCTCCTCCAAGTCCGGCATGACCTTGGGTCCAGATGCTGGAATCTACAGATGTCACAGAGACATGTCTGACATCAGCACGCCGTCCTGCGTCATGATGATAATGGTGGGTCTGTGACCTCTGACCTGCAGCAGCTCAAACGCAGCCAGCAGGTCTCCTCCCGACTGGCTGCCGCAGTGCAGGGGGCTGTACTGCAGGGTGGGAGGGGTGTAGGGGTCAGAGGTCAGCCGGACCTCCGGCACCGCCACTGTGGTTCCCAGATACTCCGCCTTCCCCTGCACACACACACAGGGGAGAGGTCACATGTTCAGTCACATGGCCAGCAGCAGCATTGATCTGAGGATGGATCTCTGTGGTCACCAGGGCGTCGTCGTCGTACACCTCCACCAGGACGCGCGGCGGCTCCTGCTGGACGAACTGCAGGTCTCCACCCAGCAGCACACGGCCCAGCTGCAGGCACTGATTCCAGGTAGGACTGAGAGTCTGACTGATGATCTGACACACACACACACACAGTGATGACATGAGGGGCTACTGGTGCAGCAGCATGACGTTCTGAGCACACACACTCACAATGGTGGTCTGGCTGTGTGACAGGAAGGTGACGCGTGCGAACGGGTCTGAGAGGCCCGTGTTGTCAGCAGCGATCAGCCCGCGAGCCTGATACATGTGACACCTGAGCTGGAACTGATGCTGCTCTGAAGACAGAAAACAACATGGCGGCGTGGTGAGAGGACAGGGCACTCACTGTGACACCTGGTGTATGTGATGTCACAGCCTCACCTCTGCAGAGCAGGTGTGATGGAGGGCTGTTGGCATCGGCGCCCCCTGTGGCCGGATGGAATCCTGCAGGCAGGTCATCCAGCATGTGGCTCGAGTCTGAGCACGCTCCAAACCACAGGTACACCTCCAACTTCGCCTGGACCGACAATCCTGCTACACGCTTCCCTGGAGGCTGCACACACACACACAGACACACACACACACACCCATCAGTGGAAACTGTAAAAGACATGCTGTCTGTGTGTGTGTAATCATACCCTCCCTGTGTGTCTCTGTGTGTGTCTCTTTCTGTCTGTGTGTGTGTGTCTCTTTCTGTCTGTGTGTGTCTCTGTGTGTGTCTCTGTCTGTGTGTGTGTATGTGTGTATGTGTCTCTTTCTGTCTGTGTGTGTCTCTGTATGTGTCTCTTTCTGTCTCTGTGTGTCTCTTTCTGTCT
This sequence comes from Parambassis ranga, assembly GCF_900634625.1. Classification (NCBI taxonomy): domain Eukaryota; kingdom Metazoa; phylum Chordata; class Actinopteri; family Ambassidae; genus Parambassis; species Parambassis ranga. Next base: position 735,008 of record NC_041041.1, read on the forward strand.
GTGTGTGTGTCTGTGTCTCTGTCTGTCTGTGTATGTGTCTCTGTGTGTCTCTTTCTGTGTGTGTGTGTGTGTGTGTCTGTCTGTGTGTCTCTGTGTGTCTCTTTCTGTGTGTGTGTGTGTGTGTGTCTGTCTGTGTGTCTCTGTGTATGTGTCTCTGTGTGTGTGTGTTTACCTTCAGGAACAGTGTGATGATCTTCCCACAGTGGATGCCTCGGGCCTCTTGGCTGCTGGAGAACAGCAGGTCTCTGGTTCGAACCCGAGCGTACGCCACACGCTTGTTGTTGCTTAGCAACCAGACAAACATGTCGGGCACTGTGTGCTGTGGCTGCGTGTACAAGAGAGGCCAAGATGTACAGGTAGAACTAAGAAGACACACAGACACACACAGACACACACACACAGAGTGGCGGTGTTACCTCCTCCACCAGGAAGCGCAGTCTGTGTGTGAGTTTGGTGGCGTCCTGCAGCATCTTCTTCAGACCTCCTGCTTTTCTCCTCCGCTCTGTCAACGACTGGGCCTCTGAGATCATACCCTCCTACACACACACAGACACGCACACACACACACACAGACACACACACAGAAGAAGAAAAAAATAAACGTCATTTGTCCTGCAATGGGGAAATTGCGAAGAATTGCGTGTCTGTCTGTCTGTGTGTGTGTGTGTCTCTGTCTGTGTGTGTCTCTGTCTGTGTGTGTGTGTGTGTCTGTGTGTGTGTGTGTGTGTGTGTGTTATTGTCCCACCAGCTCCTGTTTGCACATGGTCAGGCGTTTCTTGTCGAGCGGTGTCAGCAGTGTGGATTTGATCTCTGCCTTCAGTTTGGCTTCTGCGGCTGCGATGAAGCTCCTGCAGGACAACATGAGTCTGAACTATAAGAACTTTATGAGTGAAGAGCTGCAACAGAACAACGTGGACCCGGTACAGACAAAGTCTGGACTGTTTTTAACCCCTCGCTGTTTTCTTCGTGGGGATTCTGATCAATAAAATCAATAAGAAGCTTGTTGATGAGCACCTGGCGTCCAGACAGAAATCTCTGAGGACGGTCCTGAGAGTCGGCTCGGCCGCCGCGTCTGACTTCTTGTGAAGCTCCTCCACACAGGCCACGCCCTCCTCCTGTGGGACAGGAAGAGGTTCAGGAGGAGGAACATCAGAGCACTGTGTGTGTGTGTGTGTGTCTGCATACAAACAGAACAGCTATATTCTCCAGCATGTTAGAGTTGTGCAGGCGGTAAGTTCTGCCCTCCCAGTGACTCAGAACACTGACACACGGCTTCTGCTTCTCCAGGGGCAGATACATGTAGTACCTACACACACAGACACACACACAGACACACACACACAGACACACACACACACACACACAGACACAGACACACACACACACACACACACACACACAGACACACACACAAAGACACACACAGACACACACACAGACACACACACAGACACACACACAGACACACACACACACAGACACACACACACAGACACACACACAAAGACACACACAGACACACACACAGACACACACACACAGACACACACACAGACACACACACACACACACAGACACACACAGACACACACACAGACACACACACACACACAAAGACACACACACACACACACACACAGACACACACACACACACACACACACACACACACAGACACACACAGACACAGCGAACACACACAGACACAGCGAACACACACAGACACAGCGAACACACACACACAAACAGAACAATTTAATCTTCCAAATCTTCCAATTTACAGCCCCAGCTGTCAGTTCACTGACTGTCCTGAGGGGGGCGCTACACAGCAACAGTGAGCATGAGGACAAACTGACTCCACCTGTTCCCCTCGACAATGAGCGGTTTTTCCGGAGGTGTGACGGACTTGGAGGTCGCAGCGGGGCCGGAAGAGTCATGAGGTTCTCTGGGGAGGAGGGGGGAGGAGGGGGAGGTGGGGGAGGAGGAGGAGCCAAACAGGTCGGCAGTGTCAGGGACATCCAGCGCTTTCCTCCTCCGAGAGAGGGAGGGGCTCGGGATGGGGATGGCGGGCTGCGTCGCAGACTCCAACACGTTACCATAGTTACCTGAGAGAGGAAACAGAAGAACACCACAGAAGAAGAGTTTACCTTCTACCCCGAGCACACAGAGGTTTTCCGTGTCACCGGGACTCACCCAGCGAGAACTCAAAGCTGATTGGCTTGTCTCCGATCTTCCTGTCAATCATGGTGGCTTCAAACACAGCTCCGAACAGCAGGAAGCTCTCTCTGCTGTCTCCAATTACCTGCACACACACACATTTTCAGTCCTTAAAGCTGCAGCACAGAACCTTTGTCTCCCCCTTCAGGCAGTCAGTGAAACTACAAACTACACAACAAGTTATCATTCCAAGAAAATGACCAATAACTGGCGACCTCGGGATAAAGGACCTAAACAGCTACAGACCAGTGACGTCCCATCCGATGAAGACCCTGGAGGCTAGTTCTTTCCCACCTGCGCCCCCTGGTGGGCTCATCGATGGACGTCCTGCAGTTTGCCTATCAGCCGGGCAGTGGAGTGGATGATGTGAGGTCTCTTTCTCACCTGGAGAAAGCTGGGAGCACTGTGAGGATCGTGTTCTTTGATTTTTCCAGTGCGTTCAACACCATCCAGCCCACTGGGGGCAAACTGGTGCAGTCAGGGGTGGACCACCACCTCACATCATGGATACTGGACTACTTAACCAACAGACCACAGTTGGTGAGGGCACAGGGCTGTGTCTGACGTGGTCATCTGCAGCACGGGAGCCCCACAGGGAACTGTTCTTGCTCCCTTCCTTTTTACACTCTACACTGCAGACTCCTGCCACCTCTCATCCAGCTGTCAACAGAAGTTCTTTGATGACTCTGCAGTGGTCGGCCTCATCACAGACGAGGATGACAGGGAGTACAGAGGACTTATCCATGACTTTGCAGACTGGTTCCACGGAAACCGTCTCAAGATCGACGTGGGTAAAACCAAGGAGCTGGTGGTGGATTTCCGTAGGCACAACCACTCCTGCCCTACACCAGTGAACATCCAGGGACTGGACATTGAGATGGACTCTTACAAGTACCTGGGTGTTCGTCTGAACAAGAAACTGGACTGGTCTGACAACACAGCTGCACTCTACAAGAAGGGCCAGAGCAGACTCCACCTCCTGAGGAGACTCAGGTCCTTTGGAGTACAGGGACCACTCCTGAGGACTTTTTATGACTCTGTGGCGGCATCTGCCATCTTTCATGGAGTGGTCTGCTGGAGCAGCAGCACCTCGGCAGCAGACAGGAAGAGACTGAACAGACTGATAAAGAAGGCCAGCTCTGTTCTGGGGAGCCCACTTGATCCTGTGGAGGAAGTGGGGGATCGGAGGATGCTGGCAAAGCTGTCCTCCCTGATGGAGAACACCACCCACCCCGTGCACAGCACTGAGCAGCTCCTCACACTGTGTGAGGGAGCAGGTCCTTCCTACCTGCTGCCGTCAGACTGTACAGTCAGGCCTGCTCACAGTAGATCATGTGTTTATGTATATATATATATTCATTCCCAGCTTCTAGCACACTGCCTCCTGTATAATAACTGGGATCGTGTCATACAGTGCAATAACCTTTTTCAGCTCTTATGTATATAATTTCATCATACCGGATCATAACGTAACCTTCAGTACTGAGGTCACGTTATTCTGTTAATTATTTAGGCTCTTATCTTAAAAAACGTCCTGGTTTCTGACTGCAGGGTTCTCTCAGGACAGCTGAGGCTGATGGGTACTGTAGTCCTGTACTACGCTGTAGTCCTGTCTCACTAAACATTGACAGTAACATCATCGTCCTCACCACAGATGGAGGATCCACCGGCAGCACCTCTGCAGCTTTTCCTTTGTCATCATCAGCTGCTGCTCCTCCTGCTGCTCCTCCTGCTCCTCCTCCTCCTGCAGGAGCTTTCCCGTCCTTCCCTCCAGCCTTCCCTGCCTTTGCGTCTTTCACAGGTTTCAGTTTGGTCTCTGATCCTGTCCCTCCTGACAGGATCTCCACTGCCAGCTCCAGGTAGATCCGACCCCTGACCAGCCAGACCCGGACCACATGTTAACATTCGGGCCTACATGTAATGAGACCATGAGAATCACGTTTAATCCCAGCACACACCTGTAGGACACGCCCTCTCCGATGCCCTCGTTCAGCTCCACAGTGTCATCGCCCAAAGAAAAGTTGCGGGCGGAGCCATACAGGTTGATCCAGGCGGGGCCAAAGGTTGGCAGGAACCCTGAGAGGAGGAACCAAGAAGATCAGAGAGCTCAAAGACGTCTTCAGCCTGCACTCGTCCTCCTACCTTTGTCTCCGTCCTGCTCATTGGAGATGCGCCTGAGGTCAAAGTAATGTGTTCCTATGGCGACGTCGCTCATGCTTCCCTCGTCCCACACCTGTGAGGAGACGGGTAGTCCAGATCATTCACCGAGACATTTCAGAAACCCTGCAGCTGGAAAAGACCAGACCTGGATCTTCATCCTCTGACACAGTGGAGGAAACATCTCTGTGAAGACAACCTGCTCGTTCCACACGGGGTCAGCGGTCGACTTCTGAGTGGACGTGCGACCCTGAGAGGAAAGGTCATGTGATCAAGCACGCACTATTACAGAAGCTGCTCCTCATCAGCTGACGCCTGACCTCTGACCCACCACTTGTTTGAAGAAGCTGACGACCACGTACGGGTCTATGAGAGCCGTGTTGTCTCCGATGAAGGCTTTGGTCACGTTGGCCATGATGCTGGAGTTGTTCCGGGGCAGACCTTCAGCCTGGTACACCTTCACACAGAAACGAGCCCACGGACGCTCAGCGGGAAAACCCTCTGGGATCAGCAGGTTCCTGAGGACGGAGGGGACACACAACAATCACAATAACATCGCAACAGCAGCTGCCTCAGTGCAGCTGTAATACCCATGAGAATCACTAGATGGAGCAGTGAGTGTAGCATGTAGTCTGTTAAATTCAGAGAGGAAGAATCACAGTTAGCTCCTCGCTGCGCAGAGATCCAATGATTGAAGCTAGCATGCTAACCAGCTAGCCGCCGACTGACCTGCAGTGAGGTTATAGAGACAGAGCGAGCTGGAAGACATACTTGTCTATCTGCTCCTCGGCGTCACTGGCTTTGGGTCCCGGCTGCATGGCGTCTCCCTTCGCTGACAAGCTGATGTCACATTTGATGTAACCTTTGACCCCGGTGCTCGTGTCGCCTGGGTTGGTCAGCATCGCCCACTTATTGATGAACTGGTGACCTGAGGGAGGAACAGAGGCGTCATGCACCTGAACACACCTGCAGCTCTGACAGGTGAGAGCGGGTCTGACCCGGCTGCTTGTACACCGTCCAGACGTCCATCTTAAAGGACCCGACACAGAAGCTCCTCAGCATCTTAGAGTGCATCACCTGGAGAGAACACAGACACACACAGGGTGAGGACAGACTGAAGACCCACACTCAGCAGCAGACCCCGGTGTTTCCTCACCGTCAGTTTGATGACTTTGTCAAAGAAGACCTCTTTGTGGGCGAAAAAGTCGAACACGAAGTACTGAGGAGGAGGAGGAGGATGAAGCAGCTGCTCTGACTCTCATTTCCAGGTGAATCTGATTGGTTCGTACCTCGTTGTAAAATGGAGCGTTGGTTCCTTCTTTGACCGCCGTCTGCTTTTTCTCGTCTCCGATCTCGATCACCACGCTGGGGTCGATGTTTTCTCCCACCAGCTGGCGAGCTTCTGTGATGTTCACGGCGATCTGCCGGACAGACGGACGTCAGAGAGAGAGAGTGAGAGTGTGTGTGTGTGTGTGTGTGTGTCCTGACCTGGAAGCTCTGTGGTTTTCCTTCACTTTCTTGGATGCGAGTTCTCAGTTTGGCCCTGTGGAGGTGGTGACACTCAGGTCATGTGACTCACTGACTTGTTTGTATTGTTGAGATTTATTTATTCACAATCAGACAGTAACACAACAAAGAAACACAAAGGAACACACAAACATGTGGTCACATGATGTTTCTGCATGTGCTGATGATCAGATTAGCATTTTAGCTGCTAACAGTGTCACATGCTGTGATGTCATACCTCTTGTTGTTTGTTATTATTCTGGTTCTGACAGCAGAACTTCCTGATTGGTCCTGAGAGGGTTCTTCATCCAGGAGAGAGGACGCTTCAGAGGGAGCCTCAGCCTCACTGTCTGCACACACACAGACACACACAGACAAGGAGACACACACAGAGAGACACAGACACACAAGAGACAAAGAGACACACACAGAGACACAGACACACAGAGACACAGACGGAGACACAGACGGAGACAAAGAGATACACACAGACAGAGACACACAGAGAGACACAGACACACAGAGACAAAGAGACACACAGACGGAGACACAGAGACACAGACGGAGACACAGACAGAGACAAAGAGATACACACAGACGGAGACACACAGAGACACACACAGAGACACAGACGGAGACACACACACACACAGACACAGAGACACACACAGACGGAGACACACAGAGACACACACAGAGAGACACAGAGACAAAGAGATACACAGACGGAGACACACAGACACAGACAGAGACACACAGAGACACACACAGAGAGAGACACACACACACACAGAGACACACACAGACACAGAGACACACACAGACGGAGACACACACACACACACAGAGACAGACACACACAGACGGAGACAGAGACACACACAAACACACCCAGACAGAGACAGACAGACACACACATGGATGATGCTCAGTAACCTGTAGACAGTCGCACACTGTTTGACATGTGACTGTTTGACAAAGGCTGGTCTGAGTGACACGTTGATTCCTCCACACACTCTGTGGTCAGAGGGTGTGTGTGTGTGTGTGTGTGTTTGTTTTCCAGGCCTTACCCACAGCTGCTTTGTTTGCCAGGACCAGGTCTGTGTTGACTTTCTGCTTCTTCTTCACTTTCATGCCAAATATCTTCTTGGCCTTCCTGCTCAGACAGAGCGGACCGTCAGGGTTCGGACAGGTTTCCCTGCAGTTTGCTTTGTTGCCATGGGAACAAGCCCCGCCCCATCCACTCAAATGATTTTATACATTTAACATCTAACCACTGTTAGCCCTCCACATGCGAACAGCTCATCAACTCCATGATTACACAGACAGACAACTGGCGCTCCGACAGGACGTCCTTCAAACGGACATTAACCCTTCAATACAAACATTTTACATGTTACATCACATACAGGCATTATTAAAAGGTTTCCCTGTGAAACACAGACTCTACAGTTTAGACGTGTCCTCAGTGTATAAAGACAACTTAGCAGAGATCACAGACGGACACACAGACGGTGATGATCTGACCTGTGCCGGCTGGCTGGACTCTCCACAGGATCCATGCTGCTGGTCGGACTGCAGCCTCACACTGAGCCTGTCCCTCACAGTCCCTCACACTGAGCCTGTCCCTCACAGTCCCTCAAACTGAGCCTGTCCCTCGCACTGAGCCTGTCCCTCACAGTCCCTCACACTGAGCCTGTCCCTCACAGTCCCTCACACTGAGCCTGTCCCTCACAGTCCCTCAAACTGAGCCTGTCCCTCGCACTGAGCCTGTCCCTCACAGTCCCTCACACTGAGCCTGTCCCTCACAGTCCCTCACACAGAGCCTGTCCCTCACACTGAGCCTGTCCCTCACAGTCCCTCACACGGAGCCTGTCCCTCGCACTGAGCCTGTCCCTCACACTGAGCCTGTCCCCGCTGGATGCAGCCTCACACTGAGCCTGTCCCTCACACTGAGCCTGTCCCCGCTGGATGCAGCCTCACACTGAGCCTGTCCCTCACACTGAGCCTGTCCCCGCTGGATGCAGCCTCACACTGAGCCTGTCCCTCACACTGAGCCTGTCACTGCTGGATGCGGAGCCTGATCTGAGCTCCATCACATCAGCTGACCGCAGCGTAAACACGTCTTATCCAAACACGCAGCGGAGCCTCCTTCATGCTAAACAAAGCACCGTTCAGCCCGGCTGCACTCTGCTCTCAGATCCACTGTGACATGTTTACATCTCTGTCCTCAGCTGTCAGAGGTCTCAGATGTCTGTCTGACTCTGTCTCCATCACTCTGTACTGTCATAAAACTGTATCGTCTCACTTAAGTCAAACCTCTGTCCTCACACCACTGATATGAGCCAGGACAGAACAGAGACACCAAGACAGAACAGAGAGACACCAGGACAGAACAGAGACATCTGGACAGAACAGTGAGACATCGGGCTGCTTCAGCACTGTCCTGCTGCACAGACTCACCCCTCAACAACAACCTCATTGTGCGGCTGGATGCTCAACAATCACACACAGCCGGCTCCATGTTTCTGAGCTCATAAAGGTCTCAGGTGACATCACAGTGTTTGACCTCAACAGGGAACACAACGTGGATCTACCATCGAGACACATCGAGACATTCAGACACAGGAAGATGCAGAGACACAAACAGCAAGACACAGAGACACAGCGAGACAGAGAGAGACACAGCGGTCTGAGTCTTTCTTTGTGAATCAGCTGATGACATCATGGCGTGTTGTTGCTGTGTCCGACACGTGATGTAAGACAGTGAAAACATAGAATATAAGTGACTAGATCAGCCCTTATTATCCAATACACAATCACACATATTAGACAGCACCACACAGAGACCTGATGTTAAAGTCAGATCAGTGCATCCCTCACCCTCAGCTGACCTCCTCCTCCTCATCATCATCATCAGAACATGTGGTCTGAATCTGAGGCTCTGAGGACAGAGCTCAGGTGAGCAGGCGTCTTACCGTACTTTGGGATCCATGGTGGAGCAGAAGGCGTCCGTCGTCGGTCTGCCAGGTGGATGCACTGAGCTGCATCCTGTACAGGAGCCCACCAGCTGATTGGCTGATGGCTGTTTGTTCAGAGGAGAGGCAGCATGTGGCTGACGGAGGTCAGGTCATCAAGGAGCTTCCCCTCCTGCAAACAAACGGCTCTTCTTCTGTGGTTTTTAATGGTTTTACTGCTTCCTGTGTTGCTGCGGGATCATCATCATGTCAGAGTGATTAACTCCTGAGGTGTCATTTCAGCACTTTCAGAGTTAAAGTGTGTGGAGATGTTTGCCAGAATTAACCCCGCACCCCCGCCACCACCACCACCACCACCATCAGTGAGGAGGGCTGTTGGGGTGTAAATATGTGAATATGGGTGTATGACAACCAGCGGTCTGGGTGGTGGAGTTAATCTCCCTCCACCTGGTAGATGCTGTGGCTGTGACTGAAGAGGCCCTCTGTCCTGCAGCCTCATGTGTTACCAGCTTTGTCTTCAAAGTACCATGGGTGTAGGTCAGACACATGAGGACATGTTGGGTCATCAGGGTTCTGTTATGGTGAGAGAATAAACTACTGGCCTCAACCTTCCCCTCCCTCCCTCCACCCCTCCCTCACTCCCTCACTCATGGTGCAAAAAAAGTGAACATGTTAAATTTTAGTGTACGCAACTACTGAAAAAAGGAAGTGTTGTTTGTCAGATCCCAAGGTGTTAATGTGGATGAAGAAGCAACTCTGACAGCGTTAGATATTTAACTCTTTAGAAAGCATTCATTTAACTCCATACAAACTGTTCTCATCACATGACAGCTTAAGTTACACTAGCAACAATAATCATGGTGTGTGTGTGTGTGTGTGTGTGTGTGTGCACTAGGAGACGATGGACAGACTGTAAGGAGAGCTGTTACCTGCTCTGTGTGTTTATGGTAGTCATGTGACCAGGATGTAGAAGACTGGCAGAGTTAACAAACCCTCCCCTGGTAAACACACACACACACACACACACACACACACACACACACACACACACACACACACACACACAGACAGACACAGACACACACACACACACAGACAGACACAGACACACACACACAGACACACACACACACAGACACACACACACACAGACAGACACAGACACACACACACACACACAGACAGACACAGACACACACACACACACACAGACACACACACACACACACAGACACACAGACACACACAGACAGACACAGACACACAGACACACACAGACACACACACACACAGACAGACACACACACACACACAGACAGACAGACACACACACACACACACACAGACAGACACACACACACACACAGACAGACAGACACACACACACACACACAGACAGACACACACACACACACACACACACACAGACAGACACACATACACACACACACACACACACACACACACACAGACAGACACACATACACACACACACACACACACAGACACACACACACAGACACAGACACACACAGACACACACACACAGATGGAGGCTGGCTGTCCACATACTTTTGGACATGTGTGTGTACTGTTTCATAAAATGGCCTCAGAATATTATAGAATACCAGACTGTAAAATGTGACCATCTTGGCTTCAGCTGACTAACCTTAACCCTTCCTCCTCCGGGTCTCCCCTGCATTAAAAGTAGAAACGGCAGCGTCTGTCCTCACACCAGCGACAGCAGCAACACATTTATTTCAAACCACAGCAGCTCTTCCCCAGCTGACAGCCTGACAGAGCATGCTCAGTCCTCCAGGAGCTCAGAGTCTGTCTGCTTCACGGTTAAAGGTCAATTTGTCTCCTCAGAGTTTTAGGTCATCTGCAGCCATCTTGTTTTCTTCAGCACTGAAAGGATGCTCGCTCATAAACATCTGAAAAACAAAATGAATACATGAATAAACAGAGGAGGACATGTCTGAGTGTCACTGCTTTAATACACATGTACAGTCACTCCATGGATCCAGCAGACTCATGGTGTCTGTGAACCTGACGGAGTCAGAGCCTGTTCACGTCCTGTTCACATCAGTGCACTGCACCTGTAGGGGGCGCTCTGCAGTCTGAATGAGCAGCAGTGAGGTCATCAGAAGTCAGTCAGTTCCAGTATTGATCATGTATCAGAGGCTGATGTCCTCTGGTCTTTCTGTAGCTGAAGCTGAGTTAGCCCATAAAACACTAGCATGCTGCTAACGGCTGCTGATTGGTCCGTTCAGATTAGGACTGATGGGGACAGGAGGTCCTCCCTCTGCTGCTGCTGGCTGACGTGTCCAATCAAAATGGAGGATGCTGTGATGATTTCTCCATTCATTCTGTGAGACTGCAGAGCGCCCCCTACATTCAATGCTGTGACTTCCTAGACAGAAGCATCATGGAGGGACAGCAGCTGATTGGACGAACCATCTGTCAGTCTCCACATCAGATCACCGCTGAGGATCTCTGCCCGTCTGTGTCTGATGATGAACACTAGCAGCCAATCAGCACAAACCTCTGCGTGACATGCAGCCTCTGAGTGTCTGCTGGTGTCGGGGTGTGGGGAGCGGACACTCACGCAGACCTCAGGATTCAGGGGTCAGACATGATGCGGGGACACAGCAGCCGTCCATGTTTGGACACAGATGCTCACTCAGTGAAAAACATCCTGCAATGAGTGGCTGCGTCCAAACCTGACAGGACAGGCCAAGACAAGCTCCTCACGTTTCCACGGAAACACTCTAGAAGCTACCACTCGGGTACCAGCTGTCATGACATCGTCCCTCCACGGGGGGCGCTGCGGCATCGCTGCTGACAGAGACGATGCAGGAAGCTCAGGCAGCTCGAGCTGGGAGTCCTACCTGGAAGGAGTCGGCTCAGAGGGGGGAGGAGGAGGAGAGACTGAGGGGTGAAGGTCGTCACGGCGGGATTTTAAATGTCAGGAGATGGGTTAGAGCAGGCGTGTCAGATCTGACATGTGTGAGGAGGTGATGCCGAGCGTGTCCTCTGAGGACGACGTCTCTGAGATGGACAACACAGAAGAAGAAGCGGGACGGGAGGAAGAGTAGGAGCACAGGTGGAGGAAACCCTGAGGATGCCTTCAGGAGGAAGCAGCAGCTGGAGGGCTTGCAGGGTGTGAGAGGAAGAGGAGGGTGGATGAAGGTTGGTGTTAGGAGTACAGAGCATCAATACCTGCAGGAGTGAGCACCAACGCCTGAAGGAGGTCAGACAGAGACACGATCCCTCTCACCACGTCATCGGTGTCCACCAGCACCAACCGATGCACCTGATGAAGGACACACACACACACAGACACACACACACACAAAGAGACAGACACACACACAAACACACACAAAGAGACACAGACACACACACACAGAGACAGAGACACAGACAAACAGTTATTGTGACATGTGACTCATTCACCATGTGTCTGGAAATGACTGCGCTTTACAGTGTTACCTCTGTGTGTTTGTGTGTGTGTGTTACCTGTGTGTGTGTCAGTGTGTGTTACCTCTGTGTGTTTGTGTGTCAGTGTGTGTTACCTCTGTGTGTGTGTGTGTTACCTGTGTGTGTGTGTGTTACCTCTGTGTGTTTGTGTGTGTGTGTCAGTGTGTGTTACCTGTGTGTGTGTGTGTTACCTCTGCCTCGGCGATGCGGTCGATGATGGTCTCTAGCGTCTCATGAGGGTAACACTTGAGGACTCCCTCCACCCAGCAGGTCCTGGACCCGAGGGCCTCCCTCATGGTCATGTTCAGGTTGTTGTAGTTTTTCTGAGCCGCCAGGTTCTTAAACACAGACGCACCACAGACAGCTGCTCACACATAGGCTGAAACATTAGCTTAGCATATTGCTAACTGTGTGAAATGAGGTTTTCTTTTTAATGATGTTTTTAATCAGAACAATAACTCACAATGACATCAAACCTGGAGTAGAGCGCCACCACCTTCCCTGCAGAGGAGAGGACAGAGGGTCATTCAAGGTTGCTCCATTTAAGAGGAAACTCAGCGCCGAGCATCAAAAACTCTCCATCAACAAAGAACACAAGAACCGATCGATCCAGCACCTTCCTCGCTGACCACAGGCAGAGCCGACACTCTCCTCTCCACGAAGACGGTCAGAGCGTCGTACACAGTGGCCGACTCCTGCACCACGGCGATCTGTTGGAAAGTCCCGATCGGCATCTCGCAGATCTGCTTCTGAAGGAAGCCAGGTTTAGGAACCGCCGAGCCCTGAGGGGGGACAGAGGTATGAACAGAGTCCTCTCAGGTGTGCTGTGCTGCACCATCATGGCTTTAGGCAGACAGACATGTGTGTTTGACAGACTCCTGTTAGTGACAACACTTTAACTCAGACATGATGTTTGATGGAGCATTTTAATTTCCTTACGAAGATGTGCAGGAACTTGAGGATGCGTTTGTGAGTCAGGATGTAGAGGACGTTTCCTGACACGGGGTCGATGATGGGCAGCCGGTGGATCTTATTCTTCAACAGGGAGTAGATGGCATCAAAGAGACTGGAGAGGAAAAGGAAGTGAAAACCACAGAGGCTGCAGCGTTCAGCAGCTGTGACGGCGACGGAGCGCAGCAGCGGCCTCACCTGCAGTCGGGAGTGATGCTGATGAGTCTGTTGATGGAGTACTGCAGGTAGATCTCTGCAGAGAGAGGACGCTCAGACACACAGCTGACCAGGAACCAACAGCGCCACCTGTGGCTGTTCACTCAGCTGCAGTACTAGCATGACAGCCACACACCTTAGCTTACAGCTAAAAGCTAAGCTAACGCAGTCTGAGTGGCTAACAAGCTGATCTGGGTGACATGCTGCAGCTACGTTAAAGCTAACTGGGTAGCCACATTAGCTTCATAGGCTTGGGTCTCACCTCTCCATGTTTCGATCTTGTGCTCTTCCAGCTCGTAGATCTGAACCTGCAGAAACATCACAGATGTGACGGCGTTCAGACACCACACAGGTGTGTAACCGTCTGACACCACAACACACAGGTGTGTAACCGTCTGACACCACAACACACAGGTGTGTAACCGTCTGACAACACAACACACAGGTGTGTAACCGTCTGACAACACAACACACAGGTGTGTAACCGTCTGACAACACAACACACAGGTGTGTAACCGTCTGACAACACAACACACAGGTGTGTAACCGTCTGACAACACAACACACAGGTGTGTAACCGTCTGACAACACCACAGCTCACCAGAGGAGACTTGTAGTAACGATGGAGGATGTTGATGAAGTCAGTGATGGTCAGCATACCTGCACACACACACACACACACACAATTACAACTAATTACAGGTGTGTGTGTGTGCTGCTGTGTGTAATCTAACACATCTAAGTCCTGACCCGCTTTCCTCTTTTTGTTAAACTGGGTCAGATCATTTGATACCAGGAAACACACACACACCGGAGTGCTCTCACAGCTCAGTGTGTTTTCATTGTGTACTGTTGTGTGTGACAGAGACACTCACCCACAAAACTCTGAAGCTTGTTGTCCCACAGTGGAGCTGCTCTCACACCGTTCGCCACCAGAGCAAAGAAGGCCTTCTTCACCTGAGACACACACACACAGTCATTACACAGCAGGCCGAGCAGCTCAGGTCTGTGTGTGTGTGTGTGTGTGTGTGTGTGTGTGTGTGTCTGTGTGTGTGCAGTCAGCTCAGACCTGCAGCGTGGTGTCGAAGATGACCAGCTTGGAGCTGGTGGGGATGGCGTCGTAGCAGCAGTGACTCTTCATGAAGTTCATGTAAATGAAGTTGTCGGGGTCTGAGCCTGCAGGGGGCGCCACAGCGTGACCCGCGTAAATACAGCCACCTGCAGCTGAAAGAAATCACAGCCTGATTCTATGGTCGCCATGGTAACCTGTGTCTGTTGGTGATGCACTCTCTCTCTCACACACACCTTACCTGTGCTCTTCATGGAGAGAATGTCCTCCTCCTCTTCCTCATCCTCCTGGTCCATCTCAAACAACGGGACCTGAGAGGAAGAACATCAGCCTGTTAGCATGCTAGCAGCGTTTAGCTCAGTGCACACAGCAAGACATGAGGAACAGACTGAGTACAGCAGTGATGGAATTAAAACAGGGTTTCTGCTGACACCTCGCAGATTAACAGCGACAAACATGGTAACACACTGAACTCTGCCTGTCAGTGTTATGATCAATAATCCTGTTGTTCCTGCAACACTGACAGCAGCTGACGAACTGCACAGGAGAACCAGAACAACTCCACATGTCACATTAATCACGGCGGCCCGGAGCTGCAGGCCGTGTTCACATGGAGGCCTCTGCTCAGACCCCTGATCTGATCATCCCAACAGAACCAGGCCGTCCCTAAAACCTGTGATGTAAACGTAGCCTCAGTGTTTTTTCTTTGCAGCTTCTCAGTTACACATTCCAGCGTGTGTGTGTGTGTGTGTGTGTGTGTGTCTGTGTGTGTGTGTGTGTGTGAGCTAAATGTCATACCTCTGCCAGAGGCTCCATGTCAACCAGACTGACTGACGTCTGGGACCCTGGGCAACAACAAGACAGCGCTTCACCTGAAACACATGAGAGGCTCCGCCAGCATGTCAGACACCGGAGCAATGAGGAAGACGAGCAGCCATGATGAAGAGGAGGAGCAGGACGACAGAGGAAGAAGAAGAGCGGGGAGACAGCTGGTCTGAATGTGTGGGAAACACCGAGGGCTAAATCTAGACTGTGGGTGAGAGGCGCTCACAGAGAGAGGGGGGGAGGAGGGAGAGGGAGAAAAAGGGGGGAGAGGAGAGAGGGGGAGAGAGAGAGGAGAGAGAGAGAGGGAGAGGAGGGGGAAGAAAGAGAGAGGGAGGGAAGGAGGAAGGAAGAGATGGAGGGGGAGGGAGAGGAGGGGAGGTGAAAGAGAGAGGAAGAGGAGAGAGAGGGAGGGGGAGAGAAAGGGGAGGGGGGAGGAGAGGGAAAGGAGAGACAGAGGGAGGGGGAGAAAGAGAGAGGAAGAGAGAGAGAGGAGGGAAGTGAGGGAAAGAGAGAGGGAGGGGGAGAGAAAGAGGAGAGAGAGAGCGGGGAGGGAGAGGAAGAGAGAGAGGGAGGGAGAGAGAGAGGGAGAGAGAGAGGAAGAGAGAGAGGGAGGGAGAGAGAGAGGAAGAGAGAGAGGAGGAGAGAAAGAGGAGAGAGAGAGAGGGAGAGAGAGAGAGGGAGAGGAGGGGGAAGAAAGAGAGAGAGGGAGGGAGAGAGAAAGAGGAGAGAGAGAGGGAGGGAGAGAGAGAGGAAGAGAGAAAGAGGAGAGAGAGAGAGAGAGAGGGAGAGAGAGAGGGAAAGGAGAGAGAGAGGGAGAGGAGGGGGAAGAAAGAGAGAGAGAGGGAGAGAGAGAGGAAGAAGAGATGGAGGGGGAGGGAGAGAGGGAGGGAGGGGGAGAGAGCGAGAGCGGGAGAGATAGAAAGAGAGGGAGGGGGAGAAAGAGGAAGAGAGAGAGACAGAAAGAGGGAGGAAGTGAGGGAAAGGAGAGAGAGAGGGAGAGGAGGGGGAGAACGAGAGAGAGGGAGGGAGAGATAGGAAGAGAGGGAGAGGGGAGGGAGAGAGAGACAGCGGAGAGATGGGGAGAGAGAGGAAGAGATGGGGGGAGGGAAAGGAGAGAGAGGGAGAGGATGGGGGGAGAAAGAGAGAGGAAGAGATGGAGGGGGGAGGAAGAGGGGGGTGGTGGTGGTGGTGGGACTCTAGTTTGTGCCCACTAGGGGGCAGTGCAACAAGCTGTCAACTCAACACTGAAGTCATGACATCTTAACTCTTTAGCAGCTACATGCTAGTGACTAGCCAGCTGGCGATGAGAGCTGGGAGAGTCAATCTAAACCCCAGGCTTTAACAGCTAGCACGTGAAGCACGGTGCTGATGAAGGCGCTGCAGGGACACTGGTGCCTGAGGAAGAGTTGCATTAAAGCTACGAGGCAGAGCGTCTGTCGCCTCCTTCTGGCTGTGGAAGTAATGACACAAAACCTGCTAACATTTGTTAGCGCTCCGATTGGTCAAGGAATAAATTTAGCAGGACTGTCTGAGGCTAAGCTAAATGCTAACGACTGGATTAATCTGTACTAGTTAGTAACATGTTCCCATGTTAGTTAGCGCAGCTAGCATGGGGCAGAGCAGAGCCGTGCAGCTTTAAGGCTCCGCTGTGTGAGCCGTTCAGGTTTCATGGGACATTAACTATTTATAGACACTCTGAGCAGCGTCAGTGGATCCACTTCACACCGCAGGGAGCTCCATGCTCTCCAGAATCTGTTTTCATGACAGAACCACCAGGGAGCGGGTCACTGAGCTCTGTAAGCTTTAAACGCCACAAGAACCTGAAGGTTCTGAAGAACTCGGCTGTTACATAACGCAGCTCTTATAGATAAAAACAATCAAACTATTCATAGTTTCCTGAGACACATTGACTCTACATAACCGTCAGTGGTGCTGAAGGTCTCTGCCTCACCAACGATCCTGGAAGAACACTCCTGGTTTTAAAACACACTGATAAAGACACCAGCAGACAGGTAGCAGAAACAGCTTTTATTTTGAAATCCTGAGCAGTGGAAGGAGCCCTTGAACATGTGACAGCTGTCAGGAAAAACATCAGAATCCACTTCAGAGTCCGTCATTGTCAACGCAGCCAACAAACGTGTGAGTGCTGTGAACCCTGCCGAGTGTGTGTCTGTGACGCAGCATCCTTTACACACATGAAACGACGCTCTGTCCGTCTGTAGGCCGACACACAGGTGCTGTCGTGGTTTGGGCACAAACACGATGAGCGTCAGTGAAGCCGTGGCTCCGCCCTCGGATGAAGGGGTGTTCAGAGGGCGGAGCTTCTGGAGACACCGGGCTCATCGACGGTAAATCCTCTGTGTGAATGAACACTTTAAGATTTGCATATTAAACTGATGAACGTTAATGAGACGAGTGTCCGCTGCAGACAGACACACTAAGGTCTGTACATCAGAAACGTCTCTGAACATGAACCAATAAGAACAATGAGCATAAACTCAGGTATTATTTGAGGAGCCAGCTGCTCCTTGTTAAAGAGATGAAGAGGAAAAACTCAAGTAGATTAGTCAAAGTGTCACACACACACACACACACACTGTGGAGCTTTGAAGGATCATCCTGCTTTATTTCAGACACACTCCCCAAACTCTGTGTGTAAATGTTATTTATACTAAATAGAGCAGGATGGTCCTGTGTCGATGGTCGTTTAGTGTTTTGGCAGCTTTCAGTAAACTCTGTGTAATAAGCAGTTTATAACGACTGATGGTCAAGTATCTCCCACAAGCGGTGACATCACACACAGCACAGAACATCCACGCTCTCTCTCACACACACACATTCCATAAGGCCTGGAATGTGCCAGCAGCCTCCTCACATCAAACCAACACTCAAAAAAAAAAATCACACTAATCATTAAAATCTTAACGTTGGCCGTCTGCACAGGATGCAGCTTCATTCCTGTGTGTGTGTTTATGTGAGTGGGTGTTCAGACTGGAAATGGCACATAGTGAAACACGAAGCTGTGAACAGACCAGGTGTCCTTCCACTCTGCAGTGTCCCCAGTCACACCAAGAACAGCAGCGCTCCGAAGCAGGACAGCTCTCCGTCATCCAGCTGAAGCTCTAACCATCCGCTCCATGTGCTAACGATGCTAATGAGACGATGTGAGCGCTGTGAATATGTCTGCCTGTGCTGAATGTGCTGCTGTAAACTACACAGACATGAAGCGCTGCTTCACTTTCACACCACACACAGATGAATGTGGGCCTGTTCCTCAAAGAGTTCTAAATCAGAAAACATTTCCTGCACCAAATCTCAGCAGAACGAAGGCGTGGTTTGATCCAGTCAGAGTCTGTTGGTTGGTTCTGGTCCAGTCAGAGGAGTGTGTGTGTGTCTGTACCGATCATCAGAGCGAGGCGAAGTGCTGCGGCAGCAGGCTCTGGCTGAGGCCGGGCTGAGGGCTCGCACAGGCGCTGCTGGACACGCTCGACCCGGGGCTGGGCGACACCGGCAAGCTGGAGGCGGAGCCAACCTCCCGGTCCAAACGGCCATCGTCGTCGTCGTCGTCGTCAAGACGGAAGCGACGGCGGTGGCTCACCACCACCCTAAAGAACAGCAGGAGAGGATTCACCGTGTGACCTGCATGTGTTTGCTAACATTAGCTCACAGCTACGCTCAGCATCAGTGTGTGAGGCAGCTAGCATGCTTGCTAACACCAGACACTGACACAGCGAGCAGCTAGCGTGTGTTGTGACGTGTACCTGGACGTGGAGGGGCCGATGCCGTCGTGTCTGTGGGATTCAAACTTGGAGACGTAGCTACACTTGGACCACTAAACAGAAACACACAGAAGGGTTCATCAGTTCAGACCAGTCTCACTCTGCTGACTGGACCTGGCCTCGGTTCCTCACCATGTGAGCCGGGTCTGTGGTTCCCAGGTGGACTCCTTTCTGACAGAGCGTCCTCAGCACACCAATACCTGCAAACATGTCACATGAAGACACTCAGAGGGTCTGTCTGCTCAGCAGAGACAGACTCAACCAGCAGAGACCTGCTCCTCCAGCTGAACATGAACTCTGGTCTAAACACTACTGAAAGTCCGTGAGGACTCAGCGCCTCACATTTAGTCCTGTTGCTGCAGTACTTCTGCTCCCACTGGTCTAGCAGGATGTTGAGGTATCTTGGACACTCGAAGAAGCGGAGGTAGCGAGATGACGCTGGCGACGGGAAAATGCGCTCAAACTCTCCTCTGCGACTGAGCTCGTCTTCGCTCTCGGCCAGAATGCGGACGTCCTCTGGGGTCAGAACGTCCAACACCGTGGAGAGGAAGTCCTGACGGAGACAAGAGGATGGACACTGCTGGATCTGTGCGTTGTTTGTGTAAGATTCGTGTAGGTTTATAGTTACATTATTTTTGTATTTTCAGTTTACATAAAAGCAGCATGTTCTGAATGAAGTTCAACTCATCACGTGTCTGATCCTTGGAGGCTGATTTGGTGAAGTGGGATTCTCATGTTATGCTAGCTGTCTAGCTCAAAGGACGCTGCATGGACACAGAGTAAACACTTCGTCACTCTTTACCTGCACTGCCAACAACCTGCTGTTTACCTGGTCGGCGTTGCGCTGCGTGAGGTAAAAAGCCCGTTTGACCTTCTCATCAGCGGACAGGTCCGGTTTGGACCGCTCCCTGTTTGCTCCACACAAACTGCACACACAGAAATGTCATGTTAGAAGAGCGTCACCTCAGCCCTGAGGGGCCTGAGATGCCTCCTCCGTACCTGCTGGTGGAGCTGGAGGCACTGCTGCAGGGCGTGACCACATCTTCCCTGGAAGGAATCCGAAGGCCGGCCAGGTTCAGCAGGTCTCGGATCATCTGACCTTTGACGGAAACATCCAGCGCCGTGTTGGAGTGGAGGCTGGACCAGAGAAGCTCAGTTACTCTATAGACTCAGCATGAGCTTTGAAAACCTGTGTGTGTGTGTGTTACCTGGGTGATATGTTGACCTCCAGGATCCAGGGCTTGAGGTTTTCGTCCAGCATGATGTCGAAGCCGAAGAGCTCGTGGCAGCTGTATGGCGTCCTGACGTGCGTCTTCAGCAGGTTGTTCACGTACGGCTCCGACCTGATGACCAATCAACAGTCAAACATTTTTCCCACCAGTCGCCCAAAAGGTCTTCATCACAGTGAAGGTGCTGCTGGGTGTCACGTGTCCTCAGTAAACGGACTGTGTCTGTCAGTGTCCAAACTTACGCAATGATGGTCTTGATGACGATGTCCTTGATCTTCTCCCACAGTGGAGTGGTGTTGATTCCCTTTGAACCGAGATACTGCCACAAGGCCTTCAGAGCCCTGAAAACACACACACAGCCTCACAAACACGTCTGACCCTCAGAGTGGTCCTGATCAGCGGACTGACCCTCAGAGTGGTCCTGATCAGTGGTCCTGATCAGCGGACTGACCCTCAGAGTGGTCCTGATCAGTGGTCCTGATCAGCGGACTGACCCTCAGAGTGGTCCTGATCAGTGGTCCTGATCAGCGGACTGACCCTCAGAGTGGTCCTGATCAGCGGACTGACCCTCAGAGTGGTCCTGATCAGTGGTCCTGATCAGCGGACTGACCCTCAGAGTGGTCCTGATCAGTGGTCCTGATCAGCGGACTGACCCTCAGAGTGGTCCTGATCAGTGGTCCTGATCAGCGGACTGACCCTCAGAGTGGTCCTGATCAGCGGACTGACCCTCAGAGTGGTCCTGATCAGCGGACTGACCCTCAGAGTGGTCCTGATCGGCGGACTGACTCACCATTTGTGTCCCTGGCAGGCCTTATCGTCGCTGTTGGTCTGGTACTCGGAGTTCTTCTTGTTGACGCTGTAGTTGGTCAGGTGCATGAACTTGTTACTCAGAGTCTTCATGGAAGACGAATACCTGCGGGGACAGACAGACACATTAAGGACGTGGGTCTCACAGTCCCAGGACATCTGTCTGTTTGGACATCGTCATTAAAGGTCGGGTAGATTTCATTCTGATGCACTTTTTGTTAAATTAGTGTAACTTCTCTTTACAGTCCGATAGGAACCGATTAGTTCGGCAGTTTCGCTTTAAAATGAAGAATATGAATCATCTGAAGCTATAAAACATAAAAACATCGAGGCGCCCTGTGCGTAGAGTTGGCTGGTTGGCTGCTCTCCTCCTGCTCTGCGCACCAGAGAGGTACGTGCATGTAGGCCTGTCGCGATAAACAATAAATCAATTAATTGCACGATAACTTTAAATGGGCTCAATAAGTTTTTCGGGCCTTTAAGTGTTAAATGTTCTTTAGAAATTAAAGTTTATTGATCTTTAAAGGGTGTACTTGCACTATATGTCATTATCATTATATTAGTTGAACATGGTCTCAAAATGACAATATTATCGCTTATCGCAATAATTTCTCTTGGCATTAATCACCCAGAATTTTTTTTTTATCGTGACAGGCCTACGTGCCAGATGGCCCAAGTCACAGACTGGTTGGGAGGCGTGGCTTCAGGGTGAACTCGAGAGAAAGGGGCGTGTGCTTATTTCAAAATCTGGCTGAGTCTCACTGAATTTAACCTATTTTATGGAGCCAGAAAACTTTTTCCACGTCAGAATGAATGAATACATGTACACGTTCCACCCTGTTCCAAATATGCTGCCCTGCACAGCATGCTCCGATACTGACATGAACAAAGCTGTGAACGATGTGGAACAGATCAACAACAACACTATCCTGTTCCTTTTCCACGAGAACTTCAGAACTGCCATGATGTCTGACATCCGTTACCTCCACCAGTGACATCACTGGCTCCTCACATGCAGCTGCAGGAGGCTCATTATTCACAGTAACATGCAGCGTGCATGCAGCCGGTGGAACGAGCCTGACACAGGGAGGATTTTGGTGAAGCTTACTTGCAGCTGGCAAATCGAACCAGCCCGTCAGAGAAGATGTAAACTCTGAGCGGGTCGTAGGACGTCACGTAGACGTAGATCCGCAGGTCAAACTTGTTTCCGCCAATGAGGTAGGGTTTGTGAAGGTACCTGCAAACACACACACACACATCTTTATCAGAGAGGCTGGCTCTGGAACATGTCAGTGGGCAGAGGACGGCTGCTTACTTCTGGACAAGCAGTGGTCTCTTACGAGGCATCTGGCTCCATTTGTGGATGACCTGGATCCCCATTCCTCTGGCTGATGCCGGCTATTGACCATCAGAGAATAAAGTGTTACATCTCCTCCAGGATCTGAGCCTGATGTGATTCTGACCTGTGACACAACGTACGGGTTTGATGATCCACTTCTGCCTGGAGCTTCCGTCCTCCCAGGCTTTGCGGAGCCGCTTGATGTCCTGAGGGAGGATGAAGGTCCGGGGGAAGAAGCTGAACTCCTGCTTGCCAAAGCGGAGCTGCATCTTGGACAGGTTTCTCCACAGCCGGTCCTTCCTGCCGATCTGGAAGGTTCCGGGGAAGTGGTTCAGCTAGAACAGCAGAGACAGCAGAGGTCAGTGTGATTCTGAGGAGGGGGGGTCCCTGCATGCAGTGCCTCACCTTCTGGTGCTCACCGAGCGTCTTAAAGCCAGGAGACCTCATGTGGTGTCCCCAGCAGCCCAAC
This sequence comes from Parambassis ranga, assembly GCF_900634625.1. Lineage (NCBI taxonomy): Eukaryota > Metazoa > Chordata > Actinopteri > Ambassidae > Parambassis > Parambassis ranga. The sequence goes on from NC_041041.1 coordinate 758,033, forward strand.
CAGTCGTGGCTTTCTGCAGGAATGATTTACAGGGTCAGAGGTCAGACCCCCAACTTTTTATTTCATCTTTTTCTTTTAGAATTTTAAATTACAGGTCAACAACAACTCAACATGAGGAGAAAGATGAAAAAGAAGAATATTGTTCTTCAACATCATGCATCTGCGCAGTGTGTGTGTGTGTGTGTGTGTGTCACTCAGGGCGTCATGTAACTCACTCTTAGTGACTCTGAAGTGTGACCTGGTGACGGTTTGTTTGACAACATTTGGAGTAACGCTGCTCATCTTCCACTTTAGCAGTCGTCTCTGTTCCACAGACAGCAGCTCCACTGCAAACACACACACACACACACACACACACTGTAACACATCTAAACAAAGCCTGCAGCGCCTTCAGAGTACAGGAACATTCTGACTTCCACATGAGGTCTATCAGGGCACTGTCATGGCCCTCCGGCTGCTCTCCTAACTTTTTAATCATCTAGTAAGAAATCAGAATTCATCCTTTTTACACATAATCAATAAAGTACATTAACCACTGAGGTTCTTTGTGTGTTTAAACCAGTCTGAGGAGAAAACCCAGCAACCTCTGTGACTGTGAAGTCACTGTGGGAGTGGACCACTTAAACAGCATTTACATTACATTTATTACATTATATTATTCAGCGTTAAAGCAGCTGTGGGACGGACATCACATTAAAGTGGCTGAGTCCCTCGGGAAACATGTCGCACAGGTGTGTGTGTGTGTGTGTGTGTGTGTGTGTCCTCACCTTTTTCATTGATGGTGCTGAAGTAGAGGGTCGGCGGGATGAGGGGGAACAAACTGGGAACCAGTGCCGGGCGCTCCTCTCGATTGTCTTCCGCCCCCAGTAACATGGGCTCCTCCACGCTGACGGACAGAGAGAGCAGAGCGTGAACCACAGACGGAAGAACCATGATGACATGTCCAACAGCTCTGCTGCACTCACAACAATTACACACACAAATTAGAAGCTCACAACAAGATTAAAAGGTGAGCAGCTACAGATACCTTCACTGACTTCTAACTAACGGAAGCTGGCACCCAGTTTGAAACACAAGTCGGAGAACCGGTAACAAGATGCCGTGTGAATGTGGAACAGATAAAAAAATCTATCCACAGAGAATCAGCAGCGCAGCAGGAACCAGCAGTCACATCTATACCGAGGTGAAGTCGTCACACAAACCACTCACATGACAGTCATATGGAAACGAAGGATAGATTCCCAGATCAGTAAAGGTGTCCAGCAGCCTCACAGCCGGGCTCGAGTAACACTCCACACAGGGCCAGCAGCCTTCAGGTGGGGGTCAGTGTGTGAGAATGTGCATACACAAATGAAACACACACAGAATAGAGCCGACAATAGCGGCCCCCATCTGGGCTGTTTTAGCAGAGAACCAGCTGCGAGTGTTTGGTGGGGAGTTCCACTCACAGCGGAGAACAATGTGACACACAGAGCCGAGCTTTCCACCACGCTCTGCTGCTTCCAGCCAACAATACACACCCGACACAGAGACCAGGAACACAAGCTTTTGATGCTGCGCTGCATCCGCCAGACTCAGCGGGGTTTTATTCTGATATGAGAACAAGAGCACGTGCGGAGGGCTCGCAGCATTTAGATATGGGACTCAACAGGAGACGTGTGTCCCACTACGTAAGACAAAGACGGGAAAACAGCTCCTGGATGGTGAAAGTCTCACTTCCTGTTTTGGTTCATAGCCGCTGAGCACAGGGGCCTGAGACGCCCTTAAAGGGTTAATCTGAGGATTTTCACATGTTCAATATGAACTATATTACCTGATAATTATAACTACAGGGTCCAACAGCACAGTAACCGCTGCATGCGTGTACGGTCACAGAGTGTGTTACCTTGAGAACAGAGTGGCGGACTCTGTGGATGAAGAGCCGGTGATGGACGAACAGTCTGAATCATCTGAAAACGACAGCGGGGATCAGCTGACTGACTGTGTGTGATGTCAGAGTGTGTGTGTATTTTAAATCCCACCATCGTCACTGCAGACGTTCTCCAGCTCATCCGGCAGCTCCTCCTCCGCTCCGTCCACCTGCATCGCACACTCGGGGCTGGAAACAGGAGAACAGAGCGGTGAGAAGGGGAAACATGGAGGAGGAAACGTGATGAGGCGCTTCTCACCCAGAGAGCTGCGGCCGCTCCGCCGGCGGCAGTGAGGAAGAGGAGGCCAGCTGGACCTTCCTGGTGAGGTGGATGGCGGAGATCTGAGAGGTCACAGAGCCGACCAAAGCTCCTGCAGGAGAGGAGGAGCCGCCTGTGAGGGGAGGAGCAGGGTCCTCGCAGCGTCCTTTGACCTCCCTCAGTGTTGGTGCACAGTAAATACTCCGACTCCCTGCGGGGTCCTCCTGTCTGCCGCCGACTCTGGCACTGAACACACGGCTGGTTCTCCTGCTCTGCCCTCCTGCTGCTGGCTTGGTGACGTCCAGAGCTGCTGCAGTCTTCCTGCTTGCTGCCAACACAGCAGGAGGAACTCCTCGTATCAGCAGCTGGCCGCTGACAGCTGCCGTGCAGCCGCTCAGAGTGTGGCAGCGCTTGGCCGCAAGCTTGGCCGACTGGCTCCTCCGCACCGGCTTCCTTTCTCTTCTCGTGCTTCGTACTTCTGGTTTTGTGCTGTCGGGGACGGAGGGGTTCTTCCCCCCCTGATGTCTGCTCACAGTAAGGCACAGATGAGGCACTGATGGCAAAGAGGACCGGTCTGCAGCTTCAGGCTGTGGAGACGAAACCAGGAGAGGTCAGAGGTGGAGGAGGAGCAGATTAGGGTTAGCAGGTCTGCCTTCAGGGCAGCGTCGCTTGTTGTTCACTTTTTAAAATCAGAGGCTGATTAGAAACCAAAGTGTTTGATGGATCTCATGTTTAGAAAATGTCTCAAAGGAACATACACCGCAAGCACAAACAGGTCCCCACTCTTCTCAATAGAGACCTCCTTGTCAAATAATCTGTGCAGCTGTGGTTTCATCACTCACCTTCAGCTTGTGTGTGTCCTGTGGAGTGGGCTGTCCTGAGACGAGCAGGTCCTGATGACACAGAGGAGGCGGCTGTGCGTCGCCTGCCTGAGGAACCCCGCCCGCCTGCCTCGGTCCTGATGCCAGAGTTTGAGTCCCGTTAGGCTTTGGTGGGAGGGTCAGAGACCCGTCAGGCACGGCGGCGAACTGGTTCCAGGTTTTATGTGTGTCTCCTCTCTGCCACAGAGTCGTCAGGGAGGAAGGAGCGGCGGAAGAAGAGGCATGGTCACAGGGCAGTGGTTTGGCGTGGTCTCTCCTCCTGGACAGCTCCACAGACGTCTGACTGAAAGGCACTTTGGTGGCTGCAGCCGTCCTGGGCCGTGGACCGATGGAGGCTGGAGCGGTGGGACTGTCCAGGAGCTTCCCCCCACCCCAAGGAGAGGACTGGTTGGTGGGCATGGCGCTGCCCAGCAATGGGTAGTTCAGAACAATAATAACAGTGGAGTCCGGCCGGGTGGCTCACGGCTCAGGGCGGCTCTTCAGAGTCTGAGATATCAGCTGAGAGGACAACGAGTTCTACACCGAGCCCGACACACTGCACTCATAACTGCCGCCACACGTGCAGGACAGCAGCTCAGCAGGGTCACGAGCCGGGCAGGGACATAAAGCTGGGGTAAGACGGACGCTGAGTCACACAGACGAAGGCTGACTGAGGCGGTTTCCACTGTGAGAGGGAGGCGTCCTCAGAGGCATGTCCTCCGTCAGCCCTGGAAGAAAAACAGAGGAGGTCAGACAGGAGACAAAGGCTGTGAGGACCTTAGCTGTGACAAACTACAGAACTACAAACATTAAGCTAATGCTAACAGACTACATTCAAACTACGGCTCCACACTCAGCAGCTCGGACCGGCTGCCAGGTACCAACCGAGTCACAGCATCACTCAAACAGCAGCTAGCTGAGCTAGCTAGCTAGCCTTACTCCACCTCCGCGTCGTGTTTACACCTGTAGTTCTCTGGCACCGTGTCCTGTTGTCCCGCTGCCACAGTGACGGGTGGAGGGACCGCACACTTTCACGTGTGAGCCCACAGGCCACGGCGAAGCCAGTTCCAGGTTGGACGTTCAACAGAAGTTTGCTCCGGTTCTGAGACCGGACCGGACCGGCACATTCTTATTCATCGATTTCAGAACTTCTACATATGTATGTGTGTAATGATGTCCGTTTATCAACACAACCACTGATCCACAAAGCAGCGTACAGACCACGGAAACACAGGTTGATAAGCAGTCATTTATTGACGGTCCCTCAGACCGGAGCGGCGATCACCAATGTAAACCTAACTTCACCGCGGAGCGCACACGCCGCCTCGGCTCCACATTAGCTTCCTGACGGTGTAGCCGGAATAAACACGTTAGCTCCGGTCAGAGAAGGCTGAAAACTCCTGCTGTGGTTTAATAAACGGTGCTAACAGAACTAGCCAGCAGCTAGCTCGCCGCAGTTTACCGCTTACATATGGTTAGCTTAGCAACAGCGACCACTCTTGAGTGTGTTTTATAGCGCAGTGAGTGTAAAGCACGCGGTGTGTCGCGGTGAAACGTGTCGGTACCTTCGGGTCTTGTTGGGTTTGGGACATTGGGTCCGGCTGCGCTGTGAGTTTGTCACATTGCAGCTGAAGAGTCCGAGTGGCACATCATGGGCGAAGATCGTCTATGGCAGCGACACCATGCACAACACCGACTTCTTCTTCGCTGGTTTATTATCGGCGCAGTACCGCCACCTGCCGGTGAAGACTGTAATGACATGCATGAAATAAACAATTCAAACCATGGAATGTAAGCAGTGGAAAAGTTATGATGGAAGCAAAAAAATTAAAAAATAATAATGTAAATAATGTATAAATAAATATTGATCACTGCACGATGATAGAACTTGAATTTATATTGATGGGAGTGCAACCTAGGCTGAAATGAAAAGCCTGCAGGGTACTGTGCCTCCTCTGTTTCATCACTAGAGGGCTCACAGGAGCCACATCTTCCCATCCTGCCATTTATCCTGCTCCTCTCGTCCGTTTTTCATCTTCATCCCTCCTCTTCCTCTCAGTCTCAGCCTTTAATCTACTTTATAAGTTTGCTTTCCTCTCTCCTTCCTTCATCATTTCCTCTGCTCCTTCTTTCCTGTTCTTATTTTTCCTCCTTTGTCCTCTTCTCCCCTGTTTTTCTCTCTTCTTCCTTCCTCTCTTTGTTTCCTCCTCACTTTTTTCTTTCTTTTCTCCTCTTCACTGCTCACTTCTTGTTTTCCTTCCTCCTCTTTCTATCCTTGACTTCCTATTCTCTCCATCCTACTACTGCCTCTCCCTCCCTCTCTCTCTCTCTCTCTCTCTCTCTCTCTGGCATGTCAGAGCTTGCAGATGGAGGAGAGGGAAGTGTGTGTGTGTGTGTGTGTGAATGAGAGAGAGAGACATAAAGCGAGCAGGAGAGAGCGAGCAGACTGAAGCTGAGCAGCGAGGTGAGCAGCAGCTCCTTTCAGCTCTGAACTCCTGAAACAGAAGAAGAATCAGATCGCTGAGGGTCTGAAGCTGCTGCAGCTCCGAACAGGACTGAAGAAAAATAAGAGGAGGAAAGGTCCAGGAAGCAGCACGGCTCTGCGTCTGGAACCTCTGTGTGTGTGTGATCCACTGAGGCAGAGAGGACAAATATGAAGGATGGAGTAACAGGAGACATTTTATTCCCTGGATTTCAAAGAAAACAAAGAAAACCTGAACAGAGGAGCCAGAAAGTCTTCTAGTGAACACAGATGCTGAGAATCAACATTTCTGTCTCTTTGTAGCCCAGAAGAAAGAAGAAAGAAGAGAAAACTGAGAGGCAGGAAAACAGCAGCGGTGAGAGCGGAGAGGAATAAAAGAAAGAACGGAGGAGAAAAGAGCACGAGGAGGTTTGGAGAAGGACGCTGAAGGATGATCAGAGAGGAACGACGGGTTTGAAACAGCTCAAACAAACACAGAGAAACTTTGAAACAATCCTGAAGCTCGTTTTTAAAAATCACATCAGGTCCAGGTGTGATGATGTGGCTCCTCGCAGCTCTCCTCTCTGTCCTCCACGCCTCCACGGTGGCCCCGGAGGGCGGCGTGGCCCCGGGCCGGCTGGAGCGCTGGGTCCGCTCAGGCCTCCAGTCGCTGCAGTGGGACCAGCTGGACCGCTGCCTCCGCACGTCCTCGCTGTCCGAGGCCGAGTGCCGGCGGCTCGCCCACCTGCCGCTGTCCACGGTGGCCGTGTACATGTCGGAGCCCCGCAGCACCGCAGGTAGGGGTCAAAGGTCGCGCTGTCAGGATCAGATGTGTTGTCGTGTGTTCTCAGTGTTGCCCTCTGCAGCAGGATGACTGTGTGCTTGTGTGACTCCTCAGACAAAGTCCTGGCCGTCCTGCCGGACTCTTCGGTGGGCGCGCTCACCTCCAAACCGCGGGCAGGTTTTGGTGCCGGCCAGCTGCTGAACGGGGGAGGCGGTCCTCACAGACTCCAGCAGCCTGTCCCCGCCCCCACGGCCCACGACGCCGTGCTGGTTCTGGACCCGAGCCCCGGGGAGAACTTCGGACACCCAGTGGTCCTCTTCTATGTGGACGTGAATGTCACGAAGAAGAGGTGCGCCCACCTGGATGGGATTTACCTGGGTGAGACATCTGACTGTTTTTAAATGTCTTCTGTGAGACAAACGCTGAGTGTGTCCTCACAACTTTAACAGCATGTTGACCTCCTGCTGTGAGAGAGGTTAGGCCAGATGTTAAACACACACACCTGTCAATTATTCATACACACACACACACACACAGAGTGAGACCCCTGCTGTGTCCTGAAGATGGATTTGGACCAAACTTTAGACCTCATTTAACCCGCAAGGCAGGAGGACATGGAGGCAGGAGGAGACAGAGGGAGGAGGACAGAGGGAGGAGGACAGAGAGAGGACAGAGGGAGGAGGACAGAGAGAGGAAGAGACAGAGGGAGGAGGACAGAGGGAGGAGGACAGAAGGAGGAAGAGACAGAGGGAGGAGGACAGAGGGAGGACAGAGGGAGGAGGACAGAGAGAGGAAGAGACAGAGGGAGGAGGACAGAGAGAGGAAGAGACAGAGGGAGGAGGACAGAGGGAGGAGGACAGAAGGAGAAGAGACAGAAGGAGGAAGAGACAAGGGAGGACAGAGGGAGGAAGAGACAGATGGGAGGAAGAGACAGAGGGAGTAGACAGAGGAGGACAGAGGGAGGGAAGGACAGAGGAGGACAGAGGGAGGAAGAGACAGAGGAGGACAGAGGGAGGAAGAGACAGAGGAGGACAGAGGGAGGAAGAGACAGAGGAGGACAGAGGGAGGAAGAGACAGAGGAGGACAGAGGGAGGAGCCAAACTGCTGGATCTGATGAATTTACAGAACATATCTGTGGATGCGGCGAAACGTCTTTAAAAACCGTCCTTGGGTCCAGTGGCCTCGATTGAACCTCTTGGAAACCTCGGAGCTTTTAGCCTTTAGCTCAGGGTGGAGATTAGCATTAAGCTAATGTTGCTGAGTTTGGTCACTGTGTGTTGGATGATGTAGACTCTGCAGTCTGAGACATATACAGCAGCTATCGAACCAGCTAACATCAGCTAGGAGTAAAGTCCCAGCTCCTCCTCACCCCCTCCTGTCCCTGTCTGCAGCGGACGAGTGTTTGACTCTGGCTTTGAAGGGACGCTGTCAGAACCAGCTGAAGCGTCGCCAAGCTGGACCAGAGAGGATGATGGGTAACGGCCGCCTGGCAGGGGGGCTGCGCTCTGGAACCATCACTGCGAGCAGCGGAACCCGCCAGGTGGAGCGGGCCATCGGAGGACTCTGTGAGGTCCACTTCCTGCCCCTGGTGGTCGGAGTTGGGGACAGCAACCGAACGCAGCGACTCAGATGTGTGGGTGGGTGTTACCTTTCACTTTCTGTGCTGTCAGCCGTACCGCCTCATGCTGGTCACAGCTGAACAGGTTTCTTCTGGTTCTGCTGGAGGCTGAATCAGACCCAGACCACCCACACCTGCAGCCTCTGCCAGCAGCCGGGCCCTCGTGAGAAGCGCTGCTGGGAAAATGTTGTCTTATTGTTATGGCAAACACAGAAAATCCCCAGGATCAGCCTGCAAACCTGGGCCTGGCATGCTGAGCCCATCTGCAGATTAACCCTTCCCCATGTGCTGATTCTGACCCAGGCAGACCTGCCGAGCTCCTGAGCAGCACCTGTCCTTCCTGTCAGGTCAGTAACATCACCCTGCTGTCTCTCTGACAGACCACGCAGAGTTCGCCAGCTGTCCTCAGCCGCTGCCCATGAGCGTCCCCGCTCCACCTGTGTCCAGCTGTGAGCTGAACAAGAACACCAGGCGCTGCCACCAGCAGCCGCTCGCCACCCACCTGTCCTGCCGCCTCTACCAGACCTGCGACCACGCCGTGCTCATCGCAGGTGGGAGCCATTTTTATATCTGCACCACTGAAGAGACACACTTCAGACTGGAGACACACTGTGTGTGTGTGTGTCTGTGTGTGTGTGTGTCTGTGTGTGTGTGTGCATGTGTGTTTGTGTGTGTGTGCAGGCGGCTGGCGGCAGCAGATGACGTTCCAGCGCCATGTCCAGAACCTGCAGAGGTTCTATAAGATGCTCCGAAACAACGGGTTCCACAAAGATCACATCAAGACCTTCTTTGCCATCAGTGGGCAGCTTCCAGGTAGGAGAGCGTTGTCATGGCAACCAAATCCAAATAAACACAGCCAAACAAGTAAATTGTAAACATGGCTCTAATACAGCATCGTGGTAATCACATTACCTAGAAGAGGGAAAAGTGCCGGGCAGAGCGCCTCTGTAACACGTCTGACTCCTCCCCCTCTGACTCCTCCCCTCTGACTCCTCCCCTCTGACTCCTCCCCCCTCTGACTCCTCCCACAGAAGATATAGAGGGCGTTTATTCAGCAACGGAGAAGGCGGCGATCCGTAACCACGTGTCGTACATCTGCAGGAAGCAGCACTGCGCCGACACTCTGGTCCTGTACCTGAACTCACCAACACGCAACGACGGCACCATGCTGCTGTGGGACGCCAACCTGAACGGCATAGTAAGACACACACACACACGCCTTACTAAGGCCACAGATGCAGCTTGTGTCATTTGGGGGATCGTTTGCTTTGGTCTGTTCAGCTCATCCTTCGTCCTGCTGCATTTATTGAACTATAATAGTTTGATTATCAGACGTGTTCACCCACATTCAACCTGCTTCTGCTCTTTAAACTCGTCCACTGTGTCAACCTGAGAGCGGGTGATGAAGTCATTTCATGGAGGAACTCTGTCTCTGCCCAGGCCGACCCGAAGGAGCGCTACTCTGTGAACGAGCTGCTGGCAGACCTGGCCGGCTGCAGGGCGACTCGCGTGCTGCTGTTCGTGGATCAGAGCTACAGCGGCGTTCTGTCCAAGAGGCTGCGAGGCTCCCAGAAACACCTCAACGTGGTCCTGATCCAGAGCCAGGCGCGGCAGGCCTACCCTCACCAGAGCCAGAGGCTGAGCCCGGGCTGGGAAGACGGCGGCTGGGCCGCCATCGGTCCCGCGACCTGCCTCCTGGACCACCTGGGGAAGGTAACTAGAGGTTCACGTGTCCTTTAATGTCCTCCTGAATCCTCCTCTGACCTGCTGACGTCCTCAGGGTGCTGGGGTGTCTTGGCTGCTGGAACCGTGGACGGGCCTTCTAAACGTGACGTTGGCGGGGGCCCCCTGCAACGCAACACCACCTCTGACGGATGGCGAGCTGCGCCGTGAGTACCAGGGCTGCCAGAACCTGCCCACCGCACTCTGGCACCAGAAACACAGGAGGACCAACTGAGAGAGAGACGCACCCAGACCTACAGGGAGAGAGGGGGAATGATGGACTCACACACACACACACTGAACACACACACTACAAACCTGCATACTTGCTGCTGTACGTGTGTTATCTTAGGACTTTAGTGTGCGTGATGGATAGTGGTGTGTTTTCTGTCCTAACTCTGAACTTAGACCGTAACCATGACAACCACAGCACCTCCCAGTGGGGGTGTCCTGAACACCATGTGACAAAAGTGTGTGTGTGTGTGAGTTCAGCAAGAGGACAGCCTCTGAGAGACCGGCGCTAACTTATGCTCGGGTCAGCGTGTGTGTGTGTGTGTGTGTGTGTGTGTGTGTGTGTGTCTGTCTCCTGGGCACTTTAACATTTCAGATCCAATCATCTATTTTTGTCTTTACAACAGTTTCCTCTCCTGATCTCCTCCTCCACTCTCCTTCCTCCGCGCTGCCTCCATCTTCCTCCTCGGCCCAAATCATTGTTGTCTTTTTGTAGTTCTTTAGTTCTACAACCTGTCAGCAGAAAGGAGGCATCTGTTCTTTATCAAAGCTTCATTAGCTCTTAACTTTACCACAGTCCACGTTTAGAAACCTCATCTGAAAGTATCCAAAACTGCAGTTTCTCCAGTGGCCACTAGAGGCTGCCTGTTTACTTCCTGTTTACTTCCTGGTTCAAAAACCCTGCAGGACTGACTCAGTGTGTGAATGAGTGACAGGTCAGTGCTGACTCAGGCCCCTCCTTTTTGCCCAGTCAGCCGGAGCCTCCACCCAGAGCCTCCACCCAGAGCCTCAACAATATTCCTCAGACACATATGGGTGACACAACACTCAGTGACCAATCAGAGGAGAGCTCACCTGAGGGAGGTGTTAACACAGTTGTTTTTATTATTGTACAACTAAATGGCCACCATCAGAATAAAACCACAAATAACATAGTTCATGCACAGATGGAGGAGTGTGTGGAGGCAGCAGGTTAAAGATTCAGAGATGGAGGAAAAGATAGAGGAAAAAAATGGAGGAAAAGATGGAGGCACAGCGACAGGAAACAGCAGACAGAGAGGCTGGTGGCAGCCATCATGATTTAGACATGAAGCACTGAGACTGCCCTCCCTGTACACAGGCTGGCTATGGCTTTTTAATAAGGGCACACCAGTCTGTGTGTGTGTCTGTGTGTGTGTCTGTGTGTGTGTGTGTGTCTGTGTGTGTGTGTGTTCAGTCACATGGAACACGCACAGTATTAACCCCTCCTCACACTAACCTGATCTCTGTGTGTACCAGCCCAGTTTGTACAGATATGTGTTGTTGTGTTGTTGTTGTGTTGTTTTGTGCGTGCAGACTCAGTGTGTGTAACGACCTGTACAGGAGTCTGGTAGCTGTACTGTTTGTAGCTGCATGTTGAACATCACAGAATAAAGTCAATAAAACCTTCGTAGAGACCAGAATGAGAGATTTATTGGTCTGAAGACAAGTTGTGCGACACAACACAACACTTTCATGCCAGACATACAAACGCAGGTCCTGCTGTGCTGCGCTACACACTCAGACGTGTGTTTGAGAGGTGCGTATTGATCGGAAACACTCCCTCCATCTGCCCCTCCATGCCCTCGGGCTGCTCGTATAGTTTTACTCCACGCCGTGACCTCTGACCTCTGACACCACACTTTCAGGATGTTTCCACAAAACATTCTGAGTAACACAATCGCTGCAGCTTCTCGTGGACGAGCAGGGATCCTGAGGGTAGAGTTCATGTTTTCTAACTTTAAATGAGGTGAGGGGCTGCACGTCCACCTGCTTCAGGAAGCTTCCCGTTAGCTTCTTCAGGCTAATGTGAGCGTTGACTGTGACCTGTTCAGACCAACATGGGTCCGCTCACCTGGCTCCAGGACCTGTTGCAGTGTGAGTTCATGTTTGGCTCCTGAACACTGGTGAACACGCTTCTCTACAAACAGGCGTGCTCCTGCTGAGCAT
>NC_041041.1:774844-792344 GCF_900634625.1 Parambassis ranga
ACTGTCTCTGTCTCTGCCCATCCCTCACACTGTCTCTGCCATCCTTACACTGTTTGTCTTTGTCCTTCCCTGCACTGTCTCTGTCTGTCCTCACACTGTCTCTGTCTCTGTCCGTCCCTCAACTGTCTCTGTCTTTGTCCGTCCCTCAAACTGTCTCTGTCTCTGTCCGTCCCTCACACTGCCTGTCGTCTCACGCCTCTGTCCGTCCCTCACACTGTCTGTCCTCACACTGTCTCTGTCCGTCCCTCACACTGCCTCTGTCCGTCCCTCACACTGCCCGTCCCTCACACTGCCTCTGTCCGTCCCTCACACTGCCTCTGTCCTCACACTGCCTCTGTCCGTCCCTCACACTGCCTCTGTCCGTCCCTCACACTGCCTCTGTCCGTCCCTCACACTGCCTCTGTCCGTCCCTCACACTGCCTCTGTCCGTCCCTCACACTGTCTCTGTCTCAGTTCCGGTCCTCCTGACTCTCTCTGCTTTGTGTAAGATTTTCCTGCTGGGAACCACAACACTCCAGACTTCCTGCTCGGCCCGGTTTGGCTGCTAATCACTCACTTTCCCTTAATTTGATCTGTGCTATTTATTTTGGTATTTATTCCACAACACACAACAGCATCTGTTTCTGATGAAGGACGACGAAGAGGAGGAGGAGAGACGCAGACAGATGAAACAAAACAAGAGAGGAAATATTATTTTAAGACAATTATCCTCACACGCAAGAAATGATATTTATGGCAGCAGATGAACTGCAGGCCGGACGGACGTGTGAAAACATGTGCTCATAAAGATCAGGACCACAGATGAGTGAGACACTGATGGAGGTTTGTGTCCACAAACAGGAAGTGAGCTAAACTGAGACGCCTGTTTACATCTTTAAAATCTAAAAAAGAGTCCTGGCTAACTTTAAAAAGCAAACGGATGAGTCAGAGCAGCCTGCAGTGTGAGCAGACATGTGGCGGCCATATGCAGCCAGGACCAACACAAACAGAGCAAAGACGTCCACTTCCTGTCCTCATTCAGAGGGAGCCAGGCTGAGGCACAAACCACTGAGCACCTCCGTCACATGTCACTACAGAAAGTTCCTGCAGTGTCCACTAGGGGCTGGCTCCTGATGTGAGTCAGTCCTCAGACGGAATTGAAGGCGTGGCCACCTGTCTCAGCTCCACCTCTTTGCCCATATTTGGACTAACCTGGAGGTCAGAGGCTGCCTCCACCCTGAGCTTCAGAGCAGCTCGTCACCAAACCTGCACGCGACATCACAGAAGGTGCAGCCACCTCCTTCAGAAGATTAGGATCAAGATTCATTTTATTAATCCACAAAGAAAGAATGAGAGGGGGCGGGGCTTAAAGCTACGCTGAGCAGACGTCAGGGTGTTACTGATCTCCGATGACAGCATGACGAGTCCTCTGACACATGAACAAACACTTTAATGAAGTGAACAGGAAACATGTCCGACATGTTCAGGAGGAGACTCATTTATTGAGTCATCAACATGGCCGACACAAACCTCATGTCACTGATCATTATGTAGCTGTCAAAGGATTTATTAGGTCAGCTGCTCACACACACGCACACAGACACACACACACACAGACACAGACACACACAGACACACACGCACACACACAGACACACACACAGACACAGACACACACGCACACACACAGACACACACAGACACACACACCAGTGTGGTTATAAAAATGCTGCAGCACATCCTCCTCCTTGAAGGCACCGATGAAGAGTATGAAACTAATTAAAGAGACGTGTGTGTGTGTCTGTGTGTGTGAGTGTGTGAGTTATTTGCTTTTTATTAAATAAACCCATAAATGGAGTCACAACAAAAGGACAGACACACATCTGGTGTCTGGATTTGTTGCTGCATAATTCAAGAACCTTTTACTATGATTTATTCACAGTGTGTGTGTGTGTGTGTGTGTGTGTGTGTGTGTGTGTGTGTGTGTCTTACCTTAGAGATGTCCTGCCCGTCGATGCGGATGCAGCCACTCTGAGGGTTGTAGAATCTGAACAACAGGCGCAGAATGGAGCTTTTCCCTGAACCAGACGGGCCGACCTGCACACAGTGTGTGTCTGTTAGTGTAAACACACAACACAGCTTCGACAACATCAGCTCAACTGCACCACACAGCACACAGCACACAAAGCAGTATGCACTGTGCATTTCTGAATGCATCGAACATCCCATCAAACGTCTTTATTACGTGTGTGAGAACAGGAAGCCATGATGGAGCAGGTCACATGACCAGCACTCAGAGTATGAGCAGCAGTTTATCAGCATGTTAATAATAACACATACCAGAGCCACGGTCTGACCGGCCTCCACTGTGAAGGTCACATCTCTGAGAACCTCAGTGCTGCACACAGACACACACACACGCACAGACACGCACAGACACACACAGACACATTTACATTATATAATATATATATGTTTATTATGATCAGCTGATTTGTGTGTTACACACCCAGGAACGTAGCTGAAGGTGACTCTGTCAAAGTCCAGCTGACCTGCTGGGAGCTGGAGGTCCTCTGCATCCTCGTCATCCTGCACCTGAGAGGAGGAAGAGGAGGAGGATGTTTTTAGAATCTGTGACAAACGTTGACAGCTGAGTTTCTGCTTCTGTTTTTATTTTATGTGAAACTGTAAAAGCTTCACTTCATATTTGCATGAGATCAAAAAACTGAACCAGTCCAGGCACCGGGTCTGGACCGGTTCAGACACCGGGTCACTAACGTCACGTGTCCTGTGGCTCCGAGCGCTGTGCACATCATGCGCACACCTGTAAGGACGCAGCACTTCCTGCTGTTTCCTGTGGGACTCAGTGTTTACACCCACGTCTGAAACATTTGACTTCATCACATCACTTTTCCTCTCCTCCTCCTCCTGCTCCTCCTCCTCTTCCTCCTCTTCCTCCTCTTCCTCCTCCTCCCCCCCCCCCCCCTCAGAGAAAGGCTGAGCTGTTTTTAAGGTTCTCTCATGCTTTTGTCTGCATTCATGCGGCTGTTTAACATATCAAGGGCTGTGAATGTAGCAGCTTTAGTGAGGCAGCCGGAGGACGCCTTTTCCCACCGAAACACACACACACACACACACACACAGTCACACACAGAGTCACACACACACAGAGTCTCACACACACACACACACACAGTCACACACACACTTGTTGACCTGCTAATCCTCTGACCTCTGACTGTGCGAGTCCCTCTGAGCATAAATCAACATGTTTATAGTTTCACGGTTACACTAACGTGTTCATATGTGACACACACAGCTTTTTCGATGTAAACTGATCAGATCATGTTTGACATTCAAGCCTCCTACAGCGTACTCGACCTCTGATCACGATCAGAGCGATTGAACCAGCACAAAGACCTGAACAGCTGAGGAGCAGACCCACCTCCCTGTGCTCCGACAGCAGCAGCAGCATCTTCTCCATGTCCACGAAGGCACTCTGAATCAGCCTGCAGGCACACACACAGACAGACACACACACACACACACAGACACAGACACTATTTTACCTATTGAACATGATAGTTGTGCCTGGGGATCGGTCTTATTGACACGATAAGTTCCTCACAGTCAACAGAGGGCAGAAGGAACATCTGGAGGTCCAGACATGAAGCACAGCTGGCCGCTCACGCCCCTCCCCTCAGTACAAACCTGATCATAGCAGCCACAGCCGTCTGAAAGGGGGCGGGCTTTATGTGGGGACTTCCTGTTTGTAAAGGTTTGGATCTTACAGAGCTTCAGAGGAGCACCTGCTGCGCTGTACGCTGTTTAAATTCTGTTCTTGATACCGGTCGGGATGTCTCATGTCTCTGATTGGTTGTTTGTCTGTCCACATGTGTCCAGAGAGACTTTATTCTGTATCCAGCCCCACCCAGAGAACAGACTGATTCTGTGTGTAGAGCAGAAAAACCTCAGACTGACCTGTAGTAGGTACCAAACCAGTTCAGAGGAGTGTACAGCTGGATGATGTATGTCCCAAACAGGACGTAATCTCCGACCTGTAGGTCAGAGGACAGAGGGCCAGTGCAGGAAGAGTCCATTCGGTCCTCGTCTGTAATTTATTGATCTGATACCTGCAGCTGTCCCTCAGAGACCAGGTGGGCGCAGAGCAGCGATCCAGCCAGCAGTCCGGATCCGATAATGACGTTCTGGGTTTGATTCAGCAGAGCGAGCGACGCCGAGCTCTTCCACTCACAGTGCTGCACAAACACAGAACACACACTGAGACACCGCACAGGCGACAACACGAAGGAACGCACGTCATACCTGGTATTTAAGGACGGCCTCCTCGAAGCAGCGCACTTCATAAGCCTCAGCGTTGTAGTATTTCACCTGAGGGGGGCCAGACGTCGAGCTCAAACACCAACACAACAACACCCTGGAACCTTTCTAAGAACACCCAGAACTCCTGGTGTTTAACATGAGGTACCGTCTCAAAGTTCAGGAGCGAGTCCACGGCTCGGGACTTGGCGTCGTTGTCCTGATCGTTCATCTCTCTCCTGTACTTGGTCCTCCACTCTGTGATCAGGATGGTGCAGGCTGCAGGCGGAGGACAGCACGGTTACAGGAGGGTCCTCCGTCAGTTAATCTTCTAAAATAACAAAAGGCATTTTTCCACTGCAGGAAACTGATCGTGGAGCTCCTGCACCAACAGAAACCTAAAAGATGCTTTTGCACCGCAGGAACTTGGAACTGGTGCAAGATAGTACGACCCTTTCACTGCTACTTTTTTCTCAGCTCTGACGGAGGACCTGCAGGAGAAGGTCCTGAGGTGGAAACATGTTAGAGGGGCAGGCTCTGCCTAAAAGGTTCCATGCTTCGTGTCAGGCCTGAGTTCCACCAGTGGAAACATGCCTTTTGTATGAGTTAGCACTGCAGGAACTTTCCTTGTAGACCCCCTTTCAGGTTCACTTTTGGAAAAGGAACCGTCACGGGGCGGAGATCTGTGTGGAGGACTCACTGAGGTAAAGGAGCATGCAGGTGAACACGATGAGTCCGAACCAGGCGCTGAAGTAGGAGACGAAGTAGATGATGGCGATGATGATGTCACAGATGGTGGGCAGGATGCTGAACAGGATGTAGCTACAGTCACAGTCACAGGTGAGTACGTGTCGGCCGGCGGCTCGCCTGAACGTGCGCTCCGGTCTTACCTCAGCAGGTTGTTGATGGAGGAGGTGCCGCGGTCCACGCTCCTCAGCACGTCGCCAGTGCGTCTCTCCAGGTGCCAGCGCAGAGACAGGCCGTGCAGGTGAGAGAACAGACGCACCTGAAGCCAAATCAGACATGACGTCAAACCCCAGAGTGAAGCACACATGGAGAAGAAGAAGTCAAAGTCCCAACGGCACCTGAACGCCTCGGCTGGTGAACTGCTGGACTCTGATCCACAAAAACTGACGAAGGTTGCTGATGAAACCAGAAGTACCTGCGACACAAGAGGAGAGGAGGGACGTGTCACACACACACACACACACACATCACACACACACACACATCATACACATACACACACATCATACACACACACACACACACGTACCATACACACACACATCACACACACACATCATACACACACACACACACACACACACACACACGTGCCATACACACACATCATACACACACACACACACGTACCATACACACACACACACACGCACACACACGTACCATACACACACACATCACACACACACACGTGCCATACACACACACACACACGTGCCATACACACACATACACACACACATCATACACACACATCATACACACACACACACACGTACCATACACACACACATCACACACACACACACACGTACCATACACACACACACGCACACACACGTACCATACACACACACATCATACACACACATCATACACACACACACACACACACACACACATCACACACACACACACGTGCCATACACACACATCATACACACACACACACACGTACCATACACACACACATCACACACACGTGCCATACACACACACACACGTGCCATACACACACATACACACACACATCATACACACACACACACACGTACCATACACACACACATCACACACACACACACGTGCCATACACACACACACACGTGCCATACACACACATACACACACACATCATACACACACATCATACACACCTGCACCTCCTCCCTGTAGGAACTTCAGGAGTGTGTAGATACAGACGACGCCAACCAGAGAAGTCCTGGGGCCTCCTGCAGCGAGCTCATTCACTACACACACACACACAGACACACATTTCTTTGTGTGATTAAAGTTTTTTTTCCTGGTCTACAGAACATCCTCAAACAAACTAACTCTCCCCTCCCCCCCGCTCCCCTCCCCCTCCCCCTCGCTCACATTCACATTGAATCAGGATGAATATTAAACGATGATGTGAGGAAGAGGAGGAGACAGAGACAGATAAAAGATGAAGAGGACATACAAACAGTGTGTGTGTGTGTCTTTGTGGTGTGACTTTTCACTTGGAGGTACATCCAGCTCTTTGGCTCCGGGTCCTGGAGTCGGAGGTTTGGAGGCGGAGTCTGACCCTCAGACAAAACGCCTGTTGTAGCGCCGCGCTAAACGAAAAAGGCCACTAATGCCTGCTAAGCATGACTGGCAGGAGGGGCGACCTCCCAGACACACACACAGACACACACACACACACACTAACAACAACAACCCCCTGAAACCTCCTCCACGCCTCTCTCATCACAAAGCCGCCCGGCCTCCTTCTGGCTCTCACTTTCATGCTGCTCCAAAAGCCAAATGGCAGCTGAGCGGGCTCAGGCTGACTTCCTCTGAAGTGCAGACTGAAGGCTGGAGCCATGTGCTGGATGCAGACCTGCCTACAAAACAGCCCGCAGAGACCTCCACCAAGCGGGCCCTCCACTGAGCGGGCCCTCCACCGAGGGGGCCCTCCACTGAGCGGGCCCTCCACCGAGGGGGCCCTCCACAGAGCGGGCCCTCCACAGACCGGGCCCTCCACCGAGGGGGCCCTCCACAGACCGGGCCCTTCACCGAGGGGGCGGGCCCTCCACAGACCGGGCCCTCCACACAGGGGGCCCTCCACAGACCGGGCCCTCCACCGAGGGGGCCCTCCACAGACCGGGCCCTCCACTGAGCGGGCCCTCCACAGACCGGGCCCTCCACAGAGTGGGCCCTCCACAGACCGGGCCCTTCACCGAGGGGGCGGGCCCTCCACAGAGGGGGCCCTCCACAGACCGGGCCCTCCACAGAGCGGGCCCTCCTGTCAGGACCTCCTCACTCTGGGACACATTCACTCTGTCACATTTCTGTGCTCCTCCTTGCGTTTGGTGCCTACAGGGTCTCCCCTGCCCCTAAACACCAGCTAGTTCCTGTGTCACAGCTCGAGGGCTCCAACAAGAGTCCAGGACCACAGGGCAGTTCCTCCAGAGGAAAAAGGGCCGAAGCAGCCGGTTGGAGTGCTGCTCCTGATGGCGGCACATCACATCACAGAGTTCCTACCAGGTGCTACCCTGTCTCTCCTCTGTTGTTTTCTATGAGCATTAACCCCTCGTGTTCAATCACTTCCACAGAAACAGCTGCTGTTGTTACTCAGAGGTCCTGCAGGGGGCGTCACTGCAAAACTCCATCAACCTCTGGTTTAACTTAAAGTGTTAATGACACATGAAGAAAAACAGACAGAGGGAGAGGGAGGAGTGTAACCACGCTGCCATCTGCAGGCCGCAGGAGGAAACACAGCTTGATCTGAAGTTAAATTCTGACCGTGTTCTCTGTGTGTGTGTGTGTCTGTTCCTGTGTGTGTGTCTGTCTGTTCCTCTGTGTGTCTGTGTGTGTGTCTGTTCCTCTGTGTGTATCTGTGTGTGTGTTCCTCTGTGTGTGTGTCTGTGTGTATCTGTGTGTGTCTGTTCCTCTGTGTGTGTGTGTGTGTGTGTATCTGTGTGTGTGTCCCTCTGTGTGTGTGTGTGTCTGTGTGTATCTGTGTGTGTCTGTTCTCTGTGTGTCTGTTCCTCTGTGTGTATCTGTGTGTGTGTTCCTCTGTGTGTTCCTCTGTGTGTGTTCCTCTGTGTGTGTGTTCCTCTGTGTGTTCCTCTGTGTGTGTGTCCCTCTGTGTGTGTGTTCCTCTGTGTGTGTGTGTGTGTATCTGTGTGTGTGTCCCTCTGTGTGTGTGTGTCTGTTCCTGTGTGTGTGTGTGTGTTCCTCTGTGTGTGTGTGTGTGTATCTGTGTGTGTGTCCCTCTGTGTGTGTGTGTGTCTGTTCCTGTGTGTGTGTGTGTGTCTGTTCCTGTGTGTGTGTGTGTGTGTTCCTCTGTGTGTTCCTCTGTGTGTGTGTGTGTATCTGTGTGTGTGTGTGTCTGTTCCTGTGTGTGTGTGTGTCTGTTCCTGTGTGTGTGTGTGTGTCCCTCACCAATGTTCTTGGAGTAAACAGGCACCAGCACGTTGACCAGCCGCTCTGCTGCCAGCAGGCCGACACACAGCAGCACCAGTCCCTGCAGCGCCGCAGCACCTTTGGGCCAAACGTACGGCAGCAGCAGCCTCACCTTCCTCCCGAAGTCCTGCCACGCTGACGGCAGGGAGGAAGAGGAGGAAGAGGAGGGCTGGACCTGAGGACAAACAGAGAGGACGCAGCGTGATGATGAGGTGTTGTATGAATCTGTTTCACGGCTCTTCAGGGGAGTTCTGACCACAGGAACCATCAGGATGTTTTACTGTGGTCTTCATCCAACAGGGCCAGCCGTCCTGCTGCCTCCACGTCTCATATGACCATCGTTTGGTTAATGAAGCAAGTCAACCAGCCTGAGCTCAGCTTTTTGGGTCCACTCCAGTCATCTGCCTCAACAACATTACCCATAATGCATCTGTGAACAGCTGAGGCTGCAGACCTATCCGTCCTTGTTGTGCCTCAAACATTTAAATCAGTCCTCACCTCCACACTGACTCCTCCAGATTTGGTCTTCCTGCCGCCGTCTGCCATCACAGACACACAGGACCTGTTAGCTGTGTGAGCCCGAGAGTTTAACCTGCTGACACACACAGACACACACAGGCCTGCCCTCAGGTCAAAGCACAACGCTGACCACAGCTACTTTAAACTCAAAGCTGACACCACAGTGTGTGAGTGTGTGTCTCTGTGTGTGTGTCTGTGTGAGTGTGTGTCTCTGTGTGTGTGAGTGTGTGTGTCTGTGTGTGTGTCTGTGTCTGTGTGTGTCTCTGTGTCTGTGTGTGTCTCTGTGTGTGAGTCTGTGTGTGTGTGTGTGTGTGTCTCTGTGTGTGTGTGTGTGTCTGTGTGTGTGTGTGTCTCTGTGTCTGTCTCTGTGTGTGAGTCTGTGTGTGTGTGTATGTCTCTGTGTGTGAGTCTGTGTGTGTGTCTCTGTGTGTGTGTGTGAGTGTGTGTCTCTCTGTGTGTGTGTGTGTGGTTCTGTGTGTGTCTCTGTGTGTGAGTCTGTGTGTGTGAGTCTGTGAGTCCCTGTGTGTGTGTGAGTGTCTCTGTGTGTGTGTGTGTGTGTGTGAGTGTGTGTGTGTGTGTGTGAGTGTGTGTCTCTCTGTGTGTGTGTGAGTGTCTGTGTGTGTGTGTGTGAGTGTGTGTCTCTCTGTGTGTGTGTGAGTCAGCAGGTTAAACTCCTGGGTTAGTTCAGTTAGCTCATACCATGAACACACTGTGCTGCATGCGCACTGTTCAGCTCATCCATTGACTGTATATAAAGATGGACGCCATGACTGACAGCTCCCTAAAAAACACATGTGGATCGCCCCCTGCTGGTTGAGTGTGAAAAAGACTTCACAGCAATACTCAGAGAGACTGGAAGAGTGAGAAAGAACATCACACACACACACACACACACACACACACACACACACACACACACACACACACAGTTTTCAGAGGAAGAAAGACAAAGGTACAAAGTAGCAGATTGTTTATTAGTAAAGAGTAACAAACAGCAGAGGAGGAGGAGGAGGAGGAGGAGGAGGAGGAGGAAGAGGAGGCCTGTACAGACATGAAGCATGAAGCTCAGCAGGAACAGGAAACAGCATTCAACAGGGGGAGCCACCGCGGTACTACGTGGCTCTACAGGCCATCACAGATGCATTGTGGGACTGGACACAGAGTTCAAAGTCTCGGAAGAAGGAGGAGGAGGAGGAGGAAGAGGAAGAGGAAGAGGAGGGGGAGGAGGAGGAGGAGGAGGAGGAAGAGGAGAAGGTGGAGGAGGAAGAGGAGGAGGAAGAGGAGGAAGAAGGGGGGGAGGAGGAGGAGGAAGAAGAGGAGGAAGAAGAGGAGGAGGAGGAAGAAGGGGGGGAGGAGGAGGAGGAGGAGGAGGAAGAAGAGGAGGAAGAAGAGGAGGAGGAGGAAGAAGGGGGGGAGGAGGAGGAGGAAGAGGAGAAGGGGGAGGAAGAGGAGAAGGTGGAGGAGGAAGAGGAGGAGGAAGAGGAGAAGGTGGAGGAGGAAGAGGAGGAGGAAGAGGAGAAGGAGGAGGAGGAGGAGGAAAAGGAGAAGGAGGAGGAAGAGGAGGAGGAAGAGGAATAGGTGGAGGAGGAGGAGGAGGAGGAAGAAGAGGAAGAAGAGGAGGAGGAGGAAGAGGAGGAAGAAGGGGGGGAGGAGGAGGGGGAGGAAGAGTAAAGGGGGAGGAGGAAGAGGAGGAGGAGGAAGAGGAGGAGGAGGGGGAGGAGGAGTAAAGGGGGAGGAGGAAGAGGAGGAGGAGGAAGAAGAGGAAGAGGAGGAAGAAGGGGAAGAAGAGGAGGAGGAGGAGGTGTCTGATGTCAGCACACCTGCTGAGCTCTAAACCATCACAGGTGAAACTCTATCACCCCCCAGAGCCCCAATCTATAATCAATCAAATCAAACCAATCACAGAGAAGAAGAAACATCTGAACCTAATTTAACTCAATTTAATTTGAATCTGAAACATGAAGAAGACTTAGTCGAATCTAAAAGTCCTGTCCTCCTCAGCAGCCAGCAGGAAGCCATGACTGAGTCACATGTGAGCAGCAGTCACATGACCAACACTGTGTGGTTGCCATAGTAACGGGTCAGCTGGCCGACAGGTGGTACAGAGTTCAGTATTAATAAAAAAGCAACATGAGTAAACGAAACAATGGCAGCGCTGTGTCCTGATGAGGGGCTGTCGCCTAGCAACCGATGCTCCAGCTGTCACCAGGTTGCAATGAATCCTGGGATATGCAGCTGCAGAGGCCCTGTGACGCTCCACGAATGCAGGTCCTGGTCGGAGACACGGCGGAGTGGGGTGGGGGGGCAGCACCTGTGACATTCTACAGTAAAGTACATTCATCAGTAGAAACAGTTCAAACATGCACCTGTCTGATCCACTGTCCAAGTCTCTGTGAGGACACCCTCCGTCTCCACGGTAACAGTGCAGGTGGACACTGTTGGCGGTTTAAATCCAGACTGAGGATCCTCCATCTTACTCTCAGCATGAAGCATGAAGGCGTAACAGGAGCATTTCTGTTTAATCTTGAATGTGGAACATTTTTCTTTCCTGTTTATTTTATGCGTAATACTTCTTCTCGTAGCTTTGACACCCCCCCCCTCCAAGGATGACAGGGACTGGCTGTACGTGGTCACAGTTTGAACAGGACTACAGACACCTGTGTCAGAGTGCAGCTCAGAGCGTCTGACCGGTCAGCATCAGGACGCGTCCCGTCAGACGCGCGGCGGCCTGGAGAGCTGACTTTACTGCAGCTACACATGACGAGACATCACCAGACAGATAAACACAGCTGAGCTTCCAGGGACGGACCAGCAGAGTCACAGAGTGTCTGGGGTTATTATTTGTTAGCTTTCTGCTAACAGCTAGCATGTCCAGCAGGTCCGCCACCGTTAACCCTTAATGTTTCTGTATTTGCAGCTGAAGGTTTTTGCTGCTGCTGTTTCTGTGAGGCTCTGTGAGCTGTCAGAGCGCCCTCTAGCGGTCACAGCGTGTTTCCCATGGTGCTGCTCACCAGCCCTTTGATGTTGGTGACGGGCCGGACGTCGTGCAGCTGCCGCCTTCGGTCGATGAACGTGGCTAACCGCGTGGTGTCCAGGGGTGTCTTAGAATACTCTCCACCGTGGGCGCCCCCCCCGACCCACCCATGGGTGCTGCAGACAGGAAGTGGCGCTCGGCCGCTTCCGGGGATCCTGCTGCAGCGTTGACGTCACGAAGTCCCTCGCTGCCTGGCTCACGTCCCGGAAGTATTCGTCCGGGAAGCAGAAGTCCAGGCGGCAGATGTTCACGCAGGTTTCCTCCGGAGATTCGTCCAGAAATGGAGAAACACCGCTGAGCATCACGTAAGCTAGCACGCCAACGCTCCACACATCGGTTGCGACAGAGACCGGCGTCCCCTGTATCAGCTCAGGCGCGGCAAACTCCGGGTTTCCGAGCAGCAGGTGGACGTATCGGCGGTGTGCAGACAGCTGGACAGCGTCGCCGAGGTCGATGAGCTTGATGCAGGGAGTCGGGGAGCGGAGGTCCACCATGATGTTCTCAGGCTGCAGACAGAGAGGACAGGATCAGAGACAGAGACACAACAAACGTTGGTTTCTTCAGGAAAAGCTGCTGCTGCTGGCACCTTCAGGTCCAGGTGAGCGACCCTGCAGGTGTGAAGGTGCTGCAGGGCCTCCAGGGTTTCTCTGAGGAAGAACGCCACCTTCTCCTCCATCAGCTCATCGTGGGCAACCAGGAAGTCCAGCAGACGTCCGTCCTCCAGCCTAACACACACACAGTGTTGTAGATGCTAGCAAACGTCTTGTTTAACTATTTTTTGAAGCTAAACGTAGCTGCTAGCATTAAGCTAACATGCAGTCAGACTTACAGCTCCAGGACCAGCATCAAAGACGTGGGAGACTCGTACGTGTCCAACAGCGCCACCAGCTGGTGATTCTGCACGTGTCGCAGGATGTCCGCCTCGTGGGCCAGCTGCTCCTTTTTCTGCATTTTCTTACTCACAAACTTGACCGCCACCTGCAGGCCCCCCCGAGAACACGTCAACAAGACGTTACAATGAACGGAAGCTTTTATCAGTGTAATGATACGACAACAGGCGGGAAGACAACTGTCATCATTACATCATGTGACAGAAGAACAGGAAGTCCTACAACCTTTCACAATAAGACTCACCTCTTTCTTTGTGGACTTGTTGAGACATTTTCTCACCACTGAGAATCTTCCCCTGTGGAAGAGGAGGAGGGAGATGAGGAGGGAGAGGAAGAGGAGGAGGAGGAGGAGGAGCAGAAGGGGGAGTGAGGAGGAGGAAGAAGAGGAGGAAGAGAAGAGGAGGAGTGAGGCTGAAGGTCAGACTTTGTGTTCAGTGTGTGTCAGCTGCTCTTTCACCTTCCGATCTCACTGATCTCAGTGAAGGCCGACTCGAAGTTCTCCTTCCACTGGATCCCGGCGCCGTCGTATCCTGAGTCTGAGCAGAGGAGCAGAGAAGATGGCGACCGCTGTGAAACTGTTCCCAGCAGCAGGCCTGGTGTGTGTGTGTGTGTGTGTGTGTGGGGGACATACTGCTGCTGGCCAGTGTGACCATGTTGGAGGGCTCCGACGGCGGGCCGACCCCCCAGCGGTTGGAGGCTCGGACTCTGAACTGATAGTGACCTCCGGGGATCAGAGCGTCGATCTGCACGCACTCCTCCCTGCTGCTGGCCACCTGTTGCCATAGCAACGAGTCTGATGGTGAGCGAGGGGGACACACAAACACACAGGTCAGCCTGAAACAGGAAGTGTGTGCAGCTCGCCTCGTCTGACTAAAGGTCGTCTTTCTTTTTGGTCACATGACCTGCTGACGTTTGTGTTGTTTTGTTTGTTTGTGGTTCATTTGTTCATGATTGTGCTCATTTTATTAACTGCACACACACAGACACACACACACACACCTTCCTGTCTGTACTCCACGGTGTAGCTGCTCACGGTGCAGTGAGCTGACGAAGCTGGCGGCGGCCAGTGCACCATCACAGCCGTGCTGCTGGCCTCCTGAGCCACCGGCCGCCCCGGGGCTGCTGGGATACCTGTGGCAGAAACACGCCGCTGTGACATCACACCACCTTCTGTTTAAAATGGTGGCCTGCTCCTTAAATATATGAGTGTGTAACCTTGAACTTTGATGGAGGCGGAGGAGGAGGCGGAACCATGGTCGTTAATGGCAACACAGGTGTAGATGCCCGTATCCTGAGGCATCAGATTACAGATCTTCAACAGGATGTCACCTGTGTCCCTGAGGAGGAGCAGAGGGAGAGGAGGAGAGGAGGGATGAAGGAGCAGGAGAGGAGGAGGAGGAGGGCAAGGACGAAGGTGAGGAGGAAGAGGAGGACAGGATGAAGGTGAGGAGGAGGAAGAGGAGGATGAAGGTGAGGAGGAGGAGGACAGGGATGAAGGTGAAGAGGAGGAGGAGGATGAAGGTGAGGAGGAGGAGGACAGGGATGAAGGTGAAGAGGAGGATGAAGGTGAGGAGGAGGAGGAGGATGAAGGTCACCTGATGTCGATGGTGAAGCGGCTGTTGCTGGGCAGCGGGCTCTGGTCGGGGCCTTTCAGGGTGACGGCGGGTTTGGGCCGTCCACAAACCTTACAGCAGAGGACCACCGTCTCCCCGAACGCACAGACCACGTCTGACAGGGGGACCAGGAACTCCGGGGCCACTGCACACAGGGAGAGCCGCACTTAAAGGGGCAGCGCGCCAAAACCACACAGAACTGAAAGAAAGCTCCAGGCAGACCACAGACGGGCCGCTGGGCCGGGCCGGCTCACCTTCCTGGATGAAGTTTGGGTTCAGCAGCTGGAAAACAGACGATTACACATAATCAGCTTCTAGTCTCCGAGTCAGGACCCACATTAATTAATCCCTTTACCTCCATCCCCGTCTTTGGGTCCAGGTCGTCATCACAGTCGGACTCGTCTGAGGTGTGGACGTCCTGGTGGAGGGCGGAGGAGGGAGGACAGGATGAAGAGTGGAGGTGAGGAGCAGAGGAAGGAGGGGTTAAAAAACCAGAGAGGAGGAGAGAAGGGAGAAAGGAGAGAGGAGAGAGGAGAGAGGAGGAGAGAAGGAGAAAGGAGAGGAGAGAGAGAAGGAGAGAGGAGAGAGGAGAGGAGAGAGCAGAGGAGAGAGGAGAGAGGAGGAGAGAGCAGGAGAAAGAGAAGGAGAGAGGAGAGAGGAGAGGAGAGAGAGGAGGAGAGAGGAGGAGAGAGAGAAGGAGAGGAGAGAGGAGGAGAGAGAGCAGGAGAGAGGAGAGAGGAGAGGAGAGAGAGGAGGAGAGCAGGAGAGAGGAGGAGAGAGCAGGAGAAAGGAGAGGAGAGAGAGCAGGAGAGAGGAGAGGAGAGAGCAGAGGAGAGAGGAGGAGAGAGAGAAGGAGAGAGGAGAGAGGAGAGGAGAGAGAGGAGGAGAGCAGGAGAGAGAGGAGAGAGCAGGAGAAAGGAGAGGAGAGAGAGCAGGAGAGAGGAGAGAGAGCAGGAGAGAGGAGAGGAGAGAGCAGAGGAGAGAGGAGGAGAGAGAGGAGAGAGAGGAGGAGAGAGGAGAGAGGAGAGAGAGGAGGAGAGAGGAGAGAGGAGAGAGGAGGAGAGAATCTGGAGGCCTCAGTGAAAACCAGACCTGCTGTTTGTCACCTGTCTACAGTCAGTCCTCCTCCATCACTCATCAGGGAGCCACCATTACAGCTGGGAGCCGTTCATGATCAGCTTTTAAACCCGTAACCATGGCAACAGCTCAAGTTAAGCTCATTTAGTTTTTTAATAAAATAAAAGTTCCGTCAACATCACATAAAAACTTAAAAATGAATGACAACTACTATTTAAACCTGCAGTAGCTGACTGTGGCCACTAGGAGGCAGCACACAGCAGGCCTGTGAAAGGCTCTGCTCATGGCAGCTGTACAGGGAGGCTGGCGCTCAGAGCGGCTCAGGGCACAGCCAGGGCGGCTCAGGGCGCCACAGAGCGGCTCAGGGCACAGCCAGGGCGGCTCAGGGCGCCACAGAGCGGCTCAGGGCGTCTGAGAGCGTCTCAGGGCGCCACAGAGCGGCACAGGGCGTCTCAGAGCGCCACAGAGCGGCTCAGGGCGCCGCAGAGCGGCACAGGGCGTCTCAGAGCGCCACAGGGCACCACAGAGAGGCTCAGGGCGCCACAGGGCGCTGAGCTCGTGTGTCCTGTGTTTGATGCAGAGCTTCATGTGCTCAGAGCCCCACAGAGCGCTCACTGTGACGGTCGTCCATCCAGAGGAAGCAAACAGGAAGTGATGCAGGTTAATGAGGCATTCAAACGTCACTGTGAGAGCTCTACATCTACCTCTGTCCATGCAGGGAGGGACCAAGAAACCACAACCAAACACAAAACAAACTTTATTTACAGCAAATCAAATCAAACGGGTGCAGTGTGTGTGTTTCAGGTACAGCTAGCTGCTGTGCTGCGCTCACCGGCTAACCACCTTCTGTCAGATAAACATTAGCATTATATCAGTTATTGTGGGCTAAGATCTGTCACACATACCTTTGTGTTATATGTCTACTCAGATGGTATTTTGCTGTACTAAATATTAGCAATTAAGCTAAGCTAACATCAAGTATTATCTATTTATCCACCATTAGCAGATTCATGTGAACACCAAGCTAGTGGAGTTAGCATCTAGATAAGTGCTGTTAAAATGGAACATACATTTTAACGTTTGCTAATTCAAGATAACATATAGATAAATAATTAGCAGTAAGCTAGCCCAGCTAGCCTGAACCTGACTGTCCAGTGCAGGGTTAAGATGCAGATCGTGTTCACACACACACACACACACACAGGTCAGGAATTAAAATAAAATCTGAGGGGGGGCAGGAAGGTGGGGGTGGGGGGTTTTCAGCACACATATGACATCACCAGCGTGCGCCGTCGGCCGTACTGTTACTCACTTTGCCCTTCGCCGCGGGGGCGGGCGAGGCGAGTGGGGGAGGGGGTGTGATTTCTTTGGGCTTACGGAGGAGGCCGTTCTCCTGACCTCTGACCCCTGCGGGGGACGCGTCCTTGGCTTCAGCGCGCTTCCTGGCACGCAGCGTGTTCCACGACAGAGACTTCCTGTACAGTGCAGGAACGACAAACATCAACCAGCCAATCAGAGAGAAGCTCAGAGGTGTCCAAGCTCAGCCTGGCTGCAAAGGCGTGACATGACGTCACTGTGGCCACCTAGTGGCTGCACCTATGATGGAAGAGTTCTGCTGTGTGGATACAAAACAGTCAGGAGATCAAAACACACAATGACACCATTAGCTGCTAGCATGCTAACAACATATGATGAGGCTGACAGGCCTCCCACACTAACAGCCCACTGAAGGGCCCCCAGGAGTCTGTACTGTAGCAGAGGTCAGAGCGCTGGACCTGGGTGCTGATGCTGTAGTCATGTGACCGTGCTGTAGCTTAGCATTAGCTTTTAGCTTTAGTGATTATATTTAGGCTTCAAACATCATCAAGAGGAGTTCATCAGGGAACCTG